>NW_024884475.1:16183923-16458228 GCF_019232065.1 Centrocercus urophasianus | reverse complement strand
TTTTTTTTTTTTTTTTTTTTTTTTTTTTTTTTTTAAGCTGCAGATGATCAAGATCTTGGTTTTACATCTGTCTTCACCTTTACTGCAGTAATGCAGAGACGAGCCCACTGAATCACAATGGGCACGGATTGTATGAGGGTTCATTGTGGGAGATGGTCATGAAAAGAGGGCTTTTTTTTTTTTTTTCTGAAATAGGCAAATATACCTGGCCTATTTATTGAAAAGTAAAGGGCTCAAGATGCAAAACATTTTCTATAGATATGAGAGTTGTTCATTTTTAAAAAGAGAGGTACATTTAACTGGAGGATATACAAAGCCAATGATGGGAAAGAAAGGCACATGATGCTAAACTGGTTGTGGTGGGCTTTTGCAGAAAGAGGGAGAGAGAAGTGAAGCCATAGCAGAAGGACAGGATGGCACAGGATGGGGTGAGGATGAAACACTCGGGAAGGGGTAAGGTTGGTTTCTTTAACACTTCCCACGTTGCCCATATGACTGCATTCTTCAGTGAATATTCTTTAAATGGTGGTATTTCAGAAGGACATACCAGGTCCATGAGCACTACTCTTCTTGTTTCACCCATCCTAACCCATCCTAGTGTTAGACAACATCATGAGATGGATGCAGGGTTTGAGTCTTGTACAGCTGTGAATCTCAGTTGGGTGGCACATCCCAAGTTAGATGTGGGAGCAGCTGGGCTCCGAAAACTGGATTCAGGTCCTGGAGCCTGACAGAGAGCTGCGTGCCTCTGCACTGGCCAGGATCTTGACAATGTGGTCCCTGCAGGGACAGGTTGCTGACAAATGTGTGTGTGGTTTGGTGGTACTGGTGTGGGCAGCATACAGCCAGCCCTCCAGGGATATGGAAGTTTGGGCAGTATCCAGGTCTGGTAGCTCTGATGCAAACTGCATGAACTCAGGTCAGTACCTGGATACAAACAACTCACATGGTCCTAGCAGACTGATGGGGCCCTAATTAGGACTGACTCACACTGAGAGCCATTGCAGCAATCCTTGTAAAGCACCGTTTACCTTCCAGGAGGGCTTTGCAAATGGCAATGGTCTGTGTGTGAGTGCAAGTCCCTCTGAGTGCAGGTTCAGTGCTTTAACCTGCTGGGCCAAATGTAGAGTTCCTGTGTTGCCTTTGTGCTTTATTTCCTTCTGCTGTGGCATGTGGTAATAGGGGACTCAAACCTGGAATAATTAGGGCAGTTTTCTGTTGCAGTACCTGTTTGAACCTGTGCTCCTTTAATCTGCCAATTTTCATTTTTTTTAACAACAACAAAACAAAAAAAAAAGCAAAAAAAGAATTTGTTCTTTCCCCCAAATATTTTCAGTGCTCGGTGTAAGGGGTAAGGTTTCTACCTACATTTGGCTATTTTGGTCCTGCTAAGAGCTGGATTTGTAACTGTCCCATTTGACCCTGGAAAGTGGATTTAGGCTGACATCCCAATTGCAGAGTTTTTTACCTTTGGAATCCAGCAGTTGGGTCACATGCTTTCTATGAGCATTGCCAGTGTGGCCTGTTGCACAGAGCCCTATGCCTGCAGCAGATGTACTAGATGCATGGCAGTCGCTGGGCCTGATTTTTCCACTATTCTGCTCCTTGTTTTGCTGCTTTCAGCTGTGCCACGCACATTCATTGTTCTTTGGCAGCATCTCTGCATCCGCTTTGCACAGATTTGAGTGACTATACAGGGTGCAAGCTGGTGGAAAATGCTGCTTCTGTTCTGTGCT
This sequence comes from Centrocercus urophasianus, assembly GCF_019232065.1. Taxonomy (NCBI): domain Eukaryota; kingdom Metazoa; phylum Chordata; class Aves; order Galliformes; family Phasianidae; genus Centrocercus; species Centrocercus urophasianus. The sequence continues at coordinate 16,456,492 of NW_024884475.1, read as the reverse complement.
CCATCTTAAGTGAGACACAAGCCAGCACCCTCATGGTCTGCTGAGTGTAAATCTGCTACTTTCAGATGAGCTAAGAAGGAGTCTTCCCATAGCTAAGCCACTGTGAATCATGCTAAGAATGCTTCAGGTATTTTCCCTTCTGAAGACAGCCCTGCTGTTTCTGTGTGTGGCTGGATGTTGGCTTGTGTTGAGCAGTAAAGGATCCTGATGCTGTGGCTTAGAGCCTGGGTTTAGGAAGTCTTGAGAAAATTGATCTTTGTGGTTAATGCTTCCAACAGTCTTGGGGGCAAAAAGAATGCAAAATGTGTAAATATCTCAAGGAGAAGGGAGGGCTGGGGCTGGGTGCCGGCCCACTGTGTTGTTCAGCTCTGCATTTGGCTGTACCTGTATGGAGCAGCTTGGGGCTTCTTTTTGAGCACTGCACTTAAAAAAACAAAATCTGCTCTTAAAGACTCTTTGAGGGAGCAGTCAAGCCAGTATCTCATTTGCTTTTTATTATGACCAAAGAGTATTTAAAACTGGACAAGCAGGAAACAATGCAGTCAAAGGACAGACTTCATTTCCCCCAGCGCAGCAGAAGTGCTGGCTTCGGTCTTACTGCCATTTTGCTTGATAGAGCTGGAGCACTTGAGTTATGGTGACATCTATTAGAATTCAATTAGTGGTAGTTCACTGACCCAAATTAACATTCTTTGTTAAACTCAAGTCAGTGTATATGTATGCTGTTTCCAGGCCAAACAGACCTGCATAGAAAAGAGGCTCCGAATCTCCAAGCTTGTTGGCAGCATCTTAGTGACTGGATGCAGTGTACAAGCTTGTGTCACGCCAGTGCTTTAGGCCTGCTAATAGAATTGCACTTGTCTATGGTTTGTAATTAAACTGTGCAGATCTCTGTGTCAAAGTGAGTGGGGAGAAAAGAACAGTGGAGAAAATGCTGTGGCTGCTCGGGGCCACCTTTGGTAGCACTCAGCTCCTGGATTTGATGCTGTCAGCTTTGATTTTGGAGTTACATGAGCCCACTTTGCTTTGTTCACTAAACCCTGAAGGTGCTTGTTTCATGCATTGGTCTTTTTTCATGAGTAACTTTGTCAGCACCCAGCCTTTTTCAGGCATGGCTGTAATAGAAATAATACTGCTGTAGCCAGGAATTGTCAGTCAGCATCAGGAGAGAAAAACTGAAGGGAATTCCCACTTTGTTCCTTTACCGGGCTCTACCTGCTCTGTGATTTGAAATACCATCCGTGTAGTTGTGGTTTCCCTACAGTTTTCAAAAAAGCCACTGCATGATACCTGCCTATTTGTGCAGCTTGGGGATTTTTGGTGTGATTGTGTGGCTTTATCCCCCTAGGAAGGAATGAATCACTGGCTGTGACCAACTGTGGTTTCATTTGAAAAGAAAACATGACTTATTAGCAGATAGTGGTTAATGATTGATTTTTAAAGGGAAAAAAATCAGTTTATGATATTTTTCCGACTCTTGTTCCACACTGACATTTACACTAAGACAGTGGGCAGAGATGTGTGAGTCTGGATCTGTTCCCAGGTGTCACTTGGAGTTGTTTAAACTGTCAGTGAGAACCTCAGAATAGTCAGCTTCATGCATCTCATGGAGATCAGTCATTATATTTCACATTTTAATTTTAATGGTGGCTGATGTATGTGTCAAGAGCTGTTGAGGCATTTGGGCACTGAACTTGTGGATATTTTTTCTCATTTAATAAGTTTTTCTCTCACGATGCTTAACTATTATAAGACTAAATTCACTCCAGGTGTGAGTGAACATTACCTATATACGCTGGATTTGAATTTGACCCATAAATAGCAAGGGCTATTGGGAATGCAGTGATGTTCCTTCATTCTCTGAGCTTGTTTTCTGTTTGGTAACTTAGATATACACATTTTAAATTTATTTTGAATGCACCAATTCCTGTGGAAAAAAATCAGCTAAATACATGTCAGCTTCCATAGAGCACACGCTTCTGATGCTGACTGTGCCTGGTACAAGGTAAAACTTCAGAAAATCTGTTTCCAATATACTTGAAGGCATTTACTTATCAGCAGCACAGATGGCACTTGAAATGCTGAATAATAATTGTTAAGAGCCAAGGTAAACGATGGTGCAAATGTAAAAGCAGGTGCAGGAATTACAGTCTGTACGGATTGCACCACTCGTACGTATAGTTGATAAAAATTTACATGTGCAAACTCTGTTTTACTGCTGAAATGATCAGCTAACGTGCTTATTTGTTAGCATGAATATTGGAGCAGAGAGGAGGGCAGCTGGCTGTGGAGAGGATGAACTTGCTGCAAGCCCCAGTTCCTGCAAGCCCTGCTTGGGAGTGAAAGGCAAAGGAATGTGCTTCGTGACCACAAAAAATGCAGTGACCTTTAAGGCACTAAAATCAAACTGCTTCTTGGTTGTGTGAAATCTCACTTATGTGGGCACCAAAATATTGGTGGTCCTCCGCTCAGCTTTTTCTGGGCAACATTTATGAGCCTTCTGTGGGTACGTGTGGTGCACTGGGGTTTGGGGACAGCATCACTGTGGCGGAACAATCTGCGCAACCTGAATCAGTCCTGAGTTCAAATTAGATGGCACCATGGACATTCCTGATTGTGTTTTTCTAGTATTTGTATATAACTTAACACACGCCCCTGTTGTGCGATTCATGAAAATACTACAGGCTTTGAAAGTACCCTTCTTCAGTCTCTAGCAGTGAGCACAGATGAACCTTATGAAGTTAAAGCCAACTGAAAGGCCTTGCACCTGGGTCATGACAACTCCCACTATCAGTACAAGCTGGGAGATGAGATGACTGAACATAGTCCTGCCAGAAGGAATTTGGGGGAACTGGTGAATGGGAAGCTGGACATGAGCCAGGAATGTGCCCTTGCAGCCCAGAAAGCCAATCATATCCTGGGGATGCATCAAAAGCAGTGTGGCCGGCAGGGCAAGGGAGGTGATCCTGTCCATCTGCTCTGTGCTGGTGAGGAGTCACCTGGAGTACTGCATCCAGATGTGGAGTCCTCAGTAGAGGAAAGACATAGACCTGTTGGAGTATGTCCAGAGGAGGGCCACAAAAACGTTCCAAGGGATGGAACACCTCCCTACAAGGACAGGCTGAGAGAGCTGGGGCTGTTCAGCCTGGAGAAGAGAACGCTTTGGGGAGATCAGAGAGCAGTACCTGAAGGGGAGCTGTAAACATGAAGGGGACAGGCTGTTGAGCAAGGTCTGTTGTGAAAGGACAAGGGGAAATGGTTTCCAACTAAAAGAGGGGAGATTTAGATTGACTGTATTGAAGTTCTTTTTACAATAAGTAAAAATAAGTGATGGGGCACTGTCACAGATTGCGCAGAGAGGCAGTGGCTGCTCTGTCCCTGGAGGCTTTCAAGGTCAGACTGGATGGGGCTCTGAGCAACCTGATCCAGCTGTAGGTGTCCCTGTTCAGTGCAGGGTTGTGAGGGCCTGACTCATCCAGCTGGCTCTGGTAGCCTGCAAGATGGACACGGGAAGGCAGGAAGAAGGATGTGGAGGTATGAGGCAGCAGTAAACACTTGGGGAAGCAGTGAGCATGCTGGAAAGCATGATGGATGGAGGTATCAGTTCACTAGCAACTTGGCTCTTGCCAGGTTTTCTGTGGGCATCACAGTAAAGGAGAGGTTTAAGTGAGTGTTGTGCTGGCACTTGTCGTAGGCTGAATCTCAGCTGACGCTGTATGTTACAGCAACCCAGATAACCTTTGCTGAGACCTTAACTGTGTAAAAATTCACAAGGTTAATCATGAGCGGTCTTTTTTTTCCTTTTTTTTCCTCCCCGTATCAACTGGTCATACCTTGCTGTCTTTTAAGGAGTAAAATGGGAGTGTTTTGCTGCAAAGACGGCACCTTTCCAAGACTGCAGCCAATTGCTGCCCTCAGCAGTGCATCCTTCATCACATCCTTCCCTCACACCTTTCTTTTGAGTCTGGCCTTTGCTCCTCAGAGGCTGCAAACTTCTCCTGTTTGAGCTCTGTCCTACTTACTCATTTCTTCACCGATGCCATCTGCTATGGGACCCTGTTCATTTGCATGATCCTCACCTCTCTCCTGATGGGAGCTAGCAGGCAAAATTCAGACTGTGTCTGGAGACTCGATCCCTCCTGCTGTGCTCCAAGGGCAGTGCCTCCTAACTGAGATACACAGATTTTACATTTATTTTCAATGCATCAATTCTTGTTTACTCTCTGCCACCAATTTCTGCTGAGTAACTGGCACTGAGCTCTGCAGCTGGTGAAGTGCTGGTGGTGGTGTGGCAGGGCCTGGCTGTCATTTGTCAGGCTGGAGTAGGGATCAGTCTTGCTTTCTTGACATTATAAATAGAACATCTCTATTGCCTTGGTTTCTCATATCTCTGTATATTCTCATAGAAGAAGATGGAAATCTGAATGAGTGAAATTAACACTGCTGTAAGACATTTTAAATCTTAATTTGAGGCCAATTGGCCGTAATTTCTGCCTGTTTCCTAATAAAGTAGACAGATATTGTGTCGAGTAATCCCTTTTTGTTGTTGCTTTTACAGGTTGTTATTAAAAATATTGGGGTCTGCAGAGTAGGTGAAATAACATTTTAGTAGTCTACATTCTGTTCAGGGTCGATACAGAGTTGCATTTGTTCTGTGATGCAGAAAATAATCTGTTAAAGAGAAGATACCTAGGTCTGTAACCTATACTGAAAAACCATTGGATTAGTGAAGAACAAGAGTTTGGATATAATATTGAGGCTGGAGAAGAATTAATAAAATTTGAAGATAAATTTAAATGAAGAGAATAAGGAAAGAATAGGCAGCTTTCTTCATCATCAGAAAAAAGTTCAATGATAATGAAATAGTTTGTGCATCCAAACACATGTACAGGCTGTGTGGAAAATGGCTTGAGAGTAGCCCTGAAGAGAAGGATTTGGAGGTGTGGGCTGATGAAAGACTCAATATGAGCTTGTGCTTACAGGCCAACTGTATCCTGAGTTCATCAAGAGAAGAGTAGGCTCTGAGGGTACCTTACAGTGGCCTTCCAGTACCTGAAGGGCCTGCAGGAAAGCTGGGCGGGACTTTTTATAAGGGCATGCAGTAACAGGACAGGGCAAATGGGTTTAAACTGGGAGCGGGTAGGTTTAGACTAGATATTAGGAAGAAATTCTGTACAGTGAGAGTGTTGAGACTCTGGAACAGGTTGCTCAGCGAGGTTGCGGGCGCCTTCTCTGTGGAAGCATTCAGGGCTGGGCTGGATGGGGCTGTAAGCAACCTGGTCTAGTGGGAAGTGTCCCTGCCTAAAGCAGGGAGGTTGGAATTAGGTGGTCGTTGAGGTCCCTTCTGTCTCAAACCAGTCTGATTCTATGATTTTGCTATTTCGATTGGATTTGAAGTTTTTGTCAGTTTTGTTTTTTTGCACCAAACGCCTACAGTCTCAAGAGCGTATCAATGCCTTGTGTCGGAGTAATTAGTCTGCATTTTAGGTTTATTAGTGGACTGACTAATGTACTCTTAAAAAGCTTTATTTGGAAAAAGTCAATATATGAAGCCAATAGAGCTCTTGAGAGTTTGTGCCCCATATACATTCACACATAGAAAATCATGTTATCAATTTTCATTTGACTTTTAATCAATTACAGTGACAAAGAGATGATTTGAAGTCAATTTTGTGTTGGTGCTAAATTAGTATTTGATCACAGATGTTTATTCTGGTGACTGCTTTCTTTTGCAAAAGCTTTGTAGAACTAGTTTACAGAGACTGATACTTCTTATTTTCAGGCGATTAGCAGGTTTTTCTGTTCTTTGCTGCTTTTAACAGTGTGAGGGGTATGCTTCTGCTTGACTGTGACTGGGAACTTCTTATGAGAAACATGGATTTTAGCATGAAAGCTTGGCATTGACTTAGAAGTGCTAGTCTTTGAATGGAGATGCTCCTTCTCAGTGGTCCGGTGCTAAATCGGTTCTCGAAACAACAGAATTTTCCATCCATCTGTTCAGATCTGTAAAATAAATGCTAACAATAGCTTTTAACCAAAAGAACATTTTGATTCCTACTTATTTTTAAGGAACAAAAGAACATTTTGATTCCTTCTTATTTTTAAGGAGCAGAAGACAAAAGACAAAGAGAAGAAAAAGCTATAAAAATAAATGTGAAAATAAGATATGGAAGTTCTTTGCAAGAAAGTCAAAGAATCAATCCTGAAAGCATTTCTGTATGCCCCTTATTTATTTCTCTGCTGTTTAAAATAGATAGGCCAAGACTTTCCACTCTCTATTCATACGAGAATGATTCTTGAGACCACAGAGGAGGCAGTGTGGAAAACTACTCTGTCGTCTTTTGGCTTTGCTGGATGGGATTCAGAATGTTGTTTGGATGTTTAAAATCATATAAATTCAAGCTTAAAAGCAGATATTGAAGTGGTCAGTGCTCTTAAAATCAGCCAGATTTTCTAACGATGCAGTTCTTGTTTAAATTGTGGTATGCATTGCTGGAGAGCAGGTGCTAAATGCTGGGATTTTTTATTTGTTTGAAATCTGTGTGTCATTCTAAGGATGCTGAACATTGCTGAGAATCCAGCCATAGAAAAATACTGCATCAAATGCAAACTGTAACACACACAACCCAAACCCATCATATAAATCAGCCTAAATCATCAAAGCGATAGATCAAACAAATGCCTCAAAATTCAATTCTCTCTCTCCTGTCATTCTCCCCAAATGCTTTGCATAATACCCTGAAGATCAGCAAACAGATTTTGCCTGCTATGCAGTAAAATGAGGAATGCATTTTATGGAGGGGCCTCATAATGAACGGACCCACCAGCCGCCATGGCTGTGCTAAGCTGAGGTTGTAATACTGGTGGCATTGCAGAGAGAGGATACTATTTTCTCAGTGAGACCTTGATCATTTATTGTTAATTGCAGTTAAAGCTCACTAAGTTTAGCACAGTGTTTTCCACTGACTGTATAGGTTGAAGACCATAGGTTACATTCAGAGTCTGCAGCTGCCTGCAAATTGATGGATTGTTCTGATAGCAAAGTTCACAGTGCCTCATAGCAGGACATCTACTACACACAAATACGAAGGGAGTTAAGTACATCAGAATGCCAACCCCAAAGAAAGTATTTCAGTTTGTGCTTTCAAGTTTGCCTTCTGGTCCACTCTCCTCACAGGAAAGGTACTAAAGAAAAGTAGGAAACAAAGCAGGGAAAGGAATAGTTAATTATCTGTTTCTTGATGATAGGTGGAAGAATTATCCACAACTAATAAAGACTTGATTTTTTGTGTGAAGGCAACATCTTTATTTTACCAGCGCTTTCATAGAATCACAGGATGGCCTGGGTTGAAAAGGACCTTAAACCCCCCTGCTGTGGGCAGGGTCGCTGACCTAGACCAGGCTGCCCAGAGCCACATCCAACCTGGCCTTGAATGCCTTCAGGGATGGGGCATCCATGAAGTGATATATGTACTTCATGTATCTATTTATAATATATAATAATAATATATATATTTATATCTATATACCTGTTTTTATATACTACTTATTCTTTCCATAAAGTGAAGCCTCTGGTAGTTACATAGGGATGTATGTTGGCATTTTGAACCCATTTTTCAGAAAGGAGGTGGAGAGCTATCAGGAGTTACTGAGGAGTGGATACCTTGCCCCTTTGATTTGCTTTGTGAGAGAGATGGCTGATCTCTGTGCTGCCATCTGAGGATGGTTCATCTCCATGAAGCCAGTGGTTAATGGCACCAGTGGTTGGTGACACACAGAAGTTCAGTTGTGGTAGCAGAGGGTTTAAAAGCCCAGTTTTGTTACGTTCAGTATTTAATTGTTACCTCTGCATGCAACGTGGTGAAAACATGGAGGGATTTACCAGGGGCCTTAGGAACTCATTGCTGATCGCTAGCAGTGGGTCTGGCAGTGCAGGCTGGGGCTTCTTCCAGTGTGAAGCACACTGCAAGTAAACTGACTTCTCATAAAGGAGAAATGTCATGACTTGGCATTAAGTCACCTCCCCCGTAGCCAGACTCCAGCCATTTGTGTGCTGCCTGCTGTATAGCCCTTCATCCTCACTCACCTCTAAATTCAGTATATTAGCATATGCAAATATTCAATTGCATAGAATCTGCTTTTTTTTCCCCAGTCATTCATTAATAGTGAAGTGATAGCAAAGATCTATATTTAAAAGATTTAAAAGTCTATCCAGCCTATGAACGGCAGAAAAATGTTGTCTTGGCCATTTGTGTGCTTTGGTTGCCTAATAATAGCAGCTGAGAATCTAATCAGATCTCTGTGCAGTCCTGGTTTTATTTTACAAGCCTCACTTCCAATGTAATCCCAACATGCTATACTTGTGTCTTTGACTATACTGTTTTCTTCCAACATTTTACTTTTTGTGTGTTTAATAGGATATTTCAAGGATCTGATTCACTTTCTGCATGACATGAATATCTCTCTGATTTTTAATCTCACTTTCTATAAAAGTAAATAAGAATTTGTATATCAGAAGAAAAATTGAGATGTGGATGTTTTTATTTTTTTGTTGCTCCAGCTTTATTTTACAGGTTAATGTATGTCTTTAGAAATAGACTTGGTGACTCTGTCTACAGGAATTATTCAGTAGAAGACAACTGTTCTGGTACTGAATTCCACTGTCCTTGAGATTTTGCTGGCAAGAGTGGGGAAGAGTTGTTTGCTTGGTCTTACTTTATTTCTTCCGCTTTACTACTGGTGTCCAGAAGGGCTTCTTTTCACCATTCTTGATTCCATTTTTTGTGTGTCAGTGTTGGACTAAACCATGGGGGATGAATTAGGTAGATGAGGTGAATCTACTCTGTTGATAGGGTCCAAATCAGTGAAGATAATGAAGGGTTTTTTAAACTTTGGGGAAAAAAAGGCAGTATGCATTAGTGTTTAAATCTGTGAATATCAACTAAGTTTTGTATATGCTATCACTTAGTAGGAAAAGAAAGGATGTTGAAATACTTTGAGAAATTAATGATGAGGGATGCTTGAAAAGCTTCATGTCAGAAAGGTATTGCATCCCTTACTGCTATTCTTTGGTACTGAATTCAGCTGGTGTACTTTAGTATACTTCCATCAGGTTTTAACCCTTCCTGTTGGTCTTGTTGCTGAGGAGGCTGGTGAGAGGATCACCATCAGGGCTGTGGGCCACTCTCCACATGCAGGGAACCCCGGGAACAGAGGAATACCTCATGCTGCTGGTTCGGGAGTGTTTTGAAGCTCCAGGTGCTCTACATATTTCCCCTAATGCTTGAATGAATTCTCAGTGCCTACAACTCAGGCAGCTTCTCCATCTGCAATCAGATCTCTGGTCAGGGTTGTGTCTGAATTATGCATAGCAGTGTGGCATTTGAGAAGGGGATATTTCACTTGAAAAATTGTTTACTTTTTGGAAAATCCAACTAGTGCAATGTTTATTAAATGGAATAATACAATTCATGGCATACCTCCTGAAATTCAGCTTGATAATGAGAATACTGTCATCGTGATAACATAGGCACACAGTAGCAGACTGAAGAAATAAATAAATTCAAATAACATGTTCTCAATCTGTGGCTGCACAGGAATACTGGTCTAGAAAGCTAGTGTTGGCATTGGGTATAATGATGGACTATGAGAGCATCCAGCTTGGGATTCTCATCTGAATCCAACATGAATCAGCTATCACGATCTCAGGTCTTCTTAGAATTTTGTGTATGATGAACCAATGGCCTTAGCCCATTTCCTCTTATATCCACGCCTCCAACCAGGCAACCTTTTGGGGAAGTATCAGAAAGAAGATTTAGCATTAAATGGGCACAGGGCTGAACTTTCTCCTTTGTAGCATGGAATTTGTTTCTAGCCACAGTGTGGGACAGGAAAGACTATGGATTCCTGCTGCAGAGGTTCTGTGGATTACTTTGGAATGACAGTCCCAGGTCTCACATTCCTATGGGAAGCTGAGTGAAGCTATGTGTGAAGAAGTGAAATGACTCTATGAATGATCGCCGATGAGTTTCTAAAGCATTAGGTGGTAGAGCTAGTGACTGAGATCAGAGGCAATGAATACTTCTAGTAATAGCTGTTTCACTTTTTTTTTTTTTTAAAGTGCCATTTTATTATGTTTTCATTAGAAAAAATAAAAGTTCAATACGTTGTCAGGACATTACATTGCAAGTCCTAGGCTCCTTGGGGTTTTAGATAATGCTCTGTCTTTAAATGTTCATTGTGTTCAATTTTATCTTCTGCTGAAATGCATGCAACAGATAGCAAACAGTTCTTGGGTGAAAGTTAGATGTAGCACATGTCACAGCGAATGGATGCCTTTTAATTTTGGAATTACATCCATCACGTAAATGTTATTTAGAGTAACACATGTTTGGAGCAAGCAAGCCATGAATATTTAAAAGAACAGACCACAGATGAGAAGCCTTCAGGAGACTTGCAGTCTAGCAGATACTTGTATATCTTATCATTTTTGTAGAAGTACTGCTGCTGATCCAGTAGTGACCTTTGTAAGTTGAAGTGTTGATACCTGGCAATATTATCAGCCTTTGCTGATTACTGCAGGCTTGTAAACACACCAGTATGTTCCTACTTACTCCTCAGCTTTTAAACCTACTCTTTTTCCATCCATGAGGAAAAGTCTGTCTAGGTGCAAATGTAGTGTAATCCAGAGTGCCTGGATTAAACTTTTCAGCCATATATGAAGTGGCCTGCTTAATGATTGAGCACCAGCAGTGCCCCAGTGTTGCTGCCAATGTTTTTCTGAAGGGTGTAGGACGCTACATGTTGCATTACAGTCGGTACTGTCATCTGGGAAGGAGTCTTGCTGTCCCTTGTCACAAAAAACACTGGAAAATATGCTTTCACTCAACTATGGGCAGAGGTTTTGGAGCCCGTGGACCAGTGAAATGATCTGGAGAAAGATCACACTGCAGCTGTAAGGCCAGACCTGATTGCCCACTATTCAGGCTGACCTCACCACACAGACATAGCCCAAGCAGCACCTACCAAATAATTGCATGGTGAAACAGCATGCATTCTCCTCAAACACAAGATAGTGCTTTTTCTGTTTATGCCATCTTAACTATCCCAGTCTGAGGGTTCTCTTGCTTTCCTCCCATTTTCAATAAAGCGTAGTTGTGACTGGTTAGTTTTGTTCTCCCTCGTTGTTGCTGAACCACTGCTTCAACTGCTACTTCATTCTGCACCATCTGCACTTTATTTTCCTTAGCCGCTCTGCCTATAACTGTTTGCAGTAGAAAATACCCATCTGTTAAAGGATGAGGCATTAGCTAGAGAGGCAGTTTTAAAAAGGTATTACAGGCTTGTCAAACTAAGTTAAACAGAAAAGATTAGACAAAAAAATTGTCCCAGGAAAAGCTGGGTGGCATTTCATTCTCATCAAAACATGAAAAATGATCATAAGAAGGGTAGAAGGAGAAGGCCATATAATCGGAGAATCTCCCATTCCAGTTAGATTTCTCTTGTAGTCCCAAAATACAGTGATCTAACCATGACATGAAGATGATGATGATGTGCAATCAACTGTATCAACAGTTTCACAGATGTTTCTTTGTAGTTGAATGTTAATGAAATGCAGAGATGTGCCTTATACATTTTCTTTTCCTCTCCTCTAGTCCTGATTTTTCTCATTTGGTCCTGTTAATAGTGGAATTAATTTATCTCATTTAGTACCTGAAGAACAACAAATTTCAGTAAGTGGTTTCATGAATCACGATGGTGGGAGCTCTGTTTTTAAGAGGGGCCAAGATGGAGCAATTGGGGAGGTTAAAAAATGAGTTAGCTTGCAGAACAAAAGATTGCTATTGGAGTATATTGGAAAATCTTATCCTGCTGCCTGAGAGCCTGACAGTTTTAAACTCCCTCGTCACCAGGACTGAATTTATCATTATTAAAAGTACTAAGTAACATGTCATTGCCTTTGTAGCTGTAAGAGATAATTGCATGCTACATACTTTAAGGAAACAAACTGAGGAAAAGACTATTTACATACACTAGAAACGTGCACAGATTAGCTTCAGCTGGCCTGTTTATACTGTCAGCCTGTATTATATTTGAGATTAGATAAATGTACGTAAATGTTAGGCATAACCAATATTTGGCAGTGTTTCTCTGTCCTTGCATTCTGCTGTTTGTAGTCTATTAGAGTAGTTGCCTGCGAAGACTAGAGACAGGGAGGTGTTTAACTCCTCAGAGCGCTTGGGATAAGATAATGGCCAAGCAGAACACTCTCATACTAAATCACAATATTTGGCGTAGTATTCTTGTTCGAGTTTTCGGGGTAGAATATGCTGTAGCGAAAATACTGACAGTTTGAGAGGAAACATGATCAGCTTTCTATTATTACTTTATTGCTGTTGTTTTCCTTTGCATTAGTAAGTAAAGATCATTCAGTTACTTGTCTTTGTAAGTAACCGATACATTTACGCTGTGAGCTGGGAATAATACAGCCAGAAAGATCTCAGTGGTCAGCATCGGCTATTTAAATACTTACAATTTTATTTTGTAATTTCCTTCTCAATTTTTTTTATTTAACTGTATTGATTTTAACGACATCAGTAGGAAAACAAAAAATACAGCATGTTGCTCTATTTCTGCAGCATTGCTGTACTGGTACGGCAGCAACACTGCATTATTCTCAGTGGCTGACTGAGGGCTGGGCAGCCCGGAGGCAACAGGGATCCTGTGGCTCTCACTGGGTTTCCTGCTGTCTCCTGCTCTGAAGGTGCATCCTCAGAGCCTTGGTGGAGTAAGGCACTAATAAGCTAGGACAGGCCTGGAGAAGTAGGGTATCATTTCCCATTTTTTTTGTTTCTCAAGGTTTCTCCTGTGTCATATGGTGATGATTAATGGTCATGAAACAAACAGTATACTATTTGAAATGCCTGTTTTTTTCCATGCATTTATTTCTAAATGGATCATGTAGGTTTATGCACTATTAGTTCATGCCAACTAGTGCACAGAAAGCTAGATTTGGTTGTTTTACAAATGGCCTGTATTCTGGGCTGTCCATCTGTAGACATGTGCTGCAGGTTTTTTTCTGAGGCCCTAACACATCCCAGCTGCTATTGTTTCCACTTCAAACAGTAAAAATAATAAATAGAGTTTTATTCTCCCAGTGCTGGTGCCTGGCCCAGTACATGAATCTGGGGCTCTCAGTCCCAGTGGTTTCTGTGGGCCCCTGTTGTGTTTGGACAGACTTGTTTTACTTTTTGCAAGTCAAAATGAATGAGTAAACAAATTTCTGACTTTGTACCTTGATAGTCTTTGGCTCTCTTTGATTTGAAGACTTATGAAGTACCTCCCGTGGTGTATTAACCTCTGTACAGAAAGCTTTAGAAGCCAACTAGTGGGCAGACTTTGTAAGAAACCGCTACTAAACTTTTCACAAGAGGAGGATTAGTGGAATCTGTGCGCCCCAGACTGGGAAGTACTGCTTCAAGTGCCCTAGTTACCAAGCTGGCAACTTGAATTTCTAAAAAGTATTTCCAACTGTGAAACTTCAGATTGCCTAAATCTATAGTAAATACATCTGATCTGCACAAGGGCTTTGATGCGAATGCAGTGGGGCTGTGCTTGTTGCCAGATGCTTTGAAAAGCTCACTTGCATTTTATCCATTTTACTGAAAGGAGAGCTGATGTGAAGCAGGAGAGAAACCTCTCTGAGATGCTGCAGTGTGGATGCAGTCACCACCTGGCTGCTGTTTGCCTTTACAGGACCATATATTACACACTCCTCAGTCTGTTCCTCCCTCTTGTCTCTCTCCAGAGTTCTCACCATATGTAACACCTCTGCAATGAGAAAGAAGTGGTGTGACATTTCATGATGTAAATTGGTGCCTTTAATATAATTTCCCTATTGAGGCTTTTCTGTTTGTTTACTTTCACTGTTTGTGTTGGATGTTTGTTCTCTGGAGATTGTCCAAGTAGAGTTTTTCCCTGGTTATTTATTAGAGTTTTGCTGCACCATTTTATTTATGTTTTAAAGTGCAGAGCTTTAACTGGGATTGTCTCACCAATAGCACCAAGCTGAACCCTCAGAAATATGGTATTTTGTCTTGTCATTTTAGCAGCTTGTTGCTGTAGACAGGGAGGGTGACCCGTGCTGTGATCTTCAAAAGAGATAATGGAAGGATCTTCTGAAGATGATGTCAATATTGCTGATGTTACTTGCAGAGGGACTCCAAAATGGACAGTGAGATGTATTTCTCAGAATACAATTACGCTTACACTCTTCCAGTAGAAGGCAAAGAAATATATGTCCAAGCCTGTGTGTGCTCACCTACTGCTTCAAAGGGAACAGGAGGATGAGGCAACCAGTGACAGTGAAAAATTCAGTTACTGAGGCATGGAATGAGAGTCTGAAGGTAACTGCTGCAAGTGCTCTGAGCAGGCTTGTGGGAATCGTGACATCATGGCCCTTTTTACTGCATCATGTGCCCAGTGGAAGGGCAAAGTTTGAACTGTGAGCATGGAAATGTTTTTTTTTCATATGAAGGGATACACTAGGCCCACAGAGTGGGATTTTTTGAGGCATTGCAAAGTATTAAAATGTCAGGTAAACAAATGCTTCTATGGGTCCTTCCATTTGTACTGTACCTGTACGATCCAGCAGCTTCTACTGCCTGTGAAATTAATAGGCAAAGTCAATGCTAAATGGCCTCAAGCAAAAAGGCAAAAAATCTTATTTAAAAAAAAAAATAAAAATTGATATAATGTTGAGCCTTTGTTTTCCTTCCCCCAAAATCACTTTGTCAGTTATACAGCAAAGCTTTTACTTATTTCTGCTAATGGAAAACTGTGATAACAATCTTTGAATAATAGGGGTTTAGAAACATCAGTTCCTGAGTCCTCAAAACCAATGTTATCAGTCAGTGCTGTAGTTTTCTTTTTGAGAGGAAGCAGTCCTAGAGGCTGGGAAGGAATCTGTGCCACCCAGTGTATCTTGAAGACTTTTTTTTTTTTTTCCACATCTCAGATGGATTATTAAATGCAAATTCAGCAAAGCAGGGGAGGAAGAGCCAGATTATTTTCCTTTTGAGTTTGCTGATTAGTCAATTGCTTAGTTCATGGAGGATGCCACTTGTGTCAAGTTTCTGTATACTTTCACAGAACTGAAGCACGATACTTACTGTATCTCAAGTGAATGATTTTTCAATTAGCCTGCAGTTCCTTGGCTGTATTCCCTTTGCAGTCCTGCGTGGGTGATGTAGAGCAAAGGTTTACGGGGTTTTGGACAATTTATGATGTTTGGAGAAGCTATTTGTCAAGAAACAATATCTGCAACAACTTTTATGTCCAATCTTAGTCCTCAGACTTTTGTTTATTTTTATGGCACTATTTTCTGAGGTGTTAAAGCTAACTTTGAGGTATTGTTTAAAATGGGGAGCGGTGTGTGGAGGAAGGGGGCAGAGGGGGAAAGCCAGTGTTAGAAGATCGAGATATCAGGGGGCACAGCGCTCTTTTTATGATAGAAGTGCACATAGGAGCACACTGTGGATTGGTTTATTCTGCCAGCCAAACCAAGAAAGAAAAGAAAGATCAGAAACATTTGAAAATGAGATCATACAGCATGTGAACTATACAGACATCTTGCCCATGTTTTTTTTATGAGAAGTCTTACTGACATTTGAAAAGTAGGGACCTGTTCCCTAGTCTTAAGGTTGACTGACATTTAAGGGCAGCGTTAGGCATGATTTCCTTCCCCTCTTTTTAAATTGAAGTTTTCATAAATCAGGGTGAGCGAGAAGCCCGGTTACATCTTGCAAAGCGTTAAGATCTGTGTAGGAATATGGAAAAAGTAACCCATGACATTTTAAACACTTTGCTTAGTCTTGTTTTGTTCCACATCTGTGGAGGCGTGGGTATAGAGCTGTACCTTCGCAGGGAAGGGAAACCTGAAAATGGTTGCATTTCAGGTCTTTATCGCTGCAGCTCCTGCACACAATTATTGAAATAGAAGCAATCTGGGTTAGCCTGAAAGTGCTGCTGAGGAAACTGCTGCTCTGCAAGTGTAATTTGTGCAAGTACTCTATTTCCTAACATCTTTACTGGGATGTAGCAATAATGCATAAGTAGCTTCAACAGACCTGACATAAAGTCTAGATTCTGCCCTCAGCTGTGCTTTTTCCTTCCTGACATGCAGGTTCATTTCAGAACTGTCTGTTGGCTGTAGGACAGGGCGGTCCTGTGCCCCCTCACCTGGTCCCATCCTGAACTGCCCTCTGGAGGAGCTGCTCTTGGGGTTACGCTAGCAGGAAACAGTCTTAGAGTAATGTGTTTTTCATTAAGGCTAGATAGGGGAGGAAGTAGGAAGAAGTACCATCTTGGCAAGCTGTTTCTGTCTTGGACGTGGTTGTGGCTGATGGCATCAGGGCAAATTCTTATTTTACATATCATAAATGTGGTCTGAATATGTACTGAGGTTACATAGAAAATATAACATTTATTACAAACATATTAAAGCAATGTATATTTTCTATTTAATTCCAGATACGAGCTGTAGGTGCTCGTAATTACAGAGACAACAACTGCTTTGTTTTTAAAGAGAGATTCTCTGAAGTATCTCATTTCTTTCTTTGACATCCAAGCCAATTTAAAATGGTTGTGTGAATGCTTGCAAAGAGATTGATTCAGAAGTCTCAGATAATCAAAGGCAAGGTCCTGGGAAGTTGCTTGTGCTGGAAACTGGCATAAATGCTCTGTGACATCTCCAAATTGGTTTCCGAGAGAGCAAAGATGCTCTTCAGCTGATCCTGCTTTGGTGATGGTTGTGGCCAAATGCTGTAGACACTGAAGCTGGTTTAGGACAATTGCTTTATAAAGGGTAATAAAGAGCATCAATGGAGGACATTAATATTTAGGTGGGCTCCTGCTAAAGCTCTCAGAAGAAGAGTGATATAAAGTGACATAAAAATTCCTATTGCAATTTGGGTAGCAGAGAAGAGTGACTAATGAACTGCATTGCTTTTATAGCTAAATAGACGGAGAATAAGACTGGTTTTAATACATCACCACTACACAATTATCCTGGGAGGAATTTATATCACTTTTTTGTATTTCATTTGCAGTATCATATATTGCATGTGTGTATGTGTGAACAGTGGCATCTTTTGTGCTGAGGAACAAAGGCTAAACAGTTTGCCTGGATTAATAATTGTGCATTTATCTTTCTCTAATTTAGAAATCTTTCTACATACGTATTTTTTTAAAAATTGCTAACAATTTATTAAGCCCCTTTTCAGCAGCACAAAAGGTTTTTCAAATTTCTGTTGCAATTGCCTCTTAAAAATAAAACCCAGTAAGACAGAGCAAGCTTCTCCACTGCTCTGGCGTTAGCCAATGTCGTGGGAGGACCATAGGGAAGCTATTTATGACCTGGCTTCTGAAGTGATTATTGCTAAAGGACACCAGATAAATGAAAATAGCGTCAAGGCTTGCCTGATGTAAGGGCAAGCAACTGGGGTACTACTGGAGATGATCAGTTTTCAGTCTCAGGGGCATCTTTGCTCTCCCTCATCCCCATGATTCCCCCTCTCAGCAGTGCTCCCAGCTTTTCACTCATCTTCCAATGTGAGCTCTCATGCAGAGGTTTCCTCCTTTCATTTGAAGCCAGCTGAAAACCCTCCTCCAGCTGGGCAGGTAGGCATGGTCCAGCTCTGTGAGCCATCATGGAAGCTCAGAAGAATAACGAGAATAGCAGCCTCTCTCTTCAAATCATAGATACGGGTCAGCCTAATATCAACTCTGCCCACTATGCTGTTCATGTGCATGTTATCATGTATAGTGCTTCCTTGAAACAACCCACTGGAGGTGCTGCAGCAACACCCAGGGCAAGCAGAAGAATTCCAGAGGTGTAGGGCGCTGTGGCGCAGCCTGATCTGTGAGGACTGTTGTCCTCATTTTTTGGGCATAGTGTAGGAGTTTGGAAGTCTTCAATCTGGAAGTCTTTTCCAGATTATTGGTGAGTATTTAATGATGTTTGACCATGCAGGACAGTATTAATATGCTTTGAGAGCAAGGTACCTGCAAAGCTGTAGAGTCCAAACCTTCCATGCAGTGAAAAATATTCTGGATCTCATACTCCTGCAGTGAGTGCTTTAAACCTTAAACCCTTGATCTTGGCTTTTTATGGATATTTTGTTACCCTTCAGTTCTTTTGGGCAATCCTTTTTTTCCTCTTTACTTGTGCCTGGTTGTAGGACTCCAAAATAACTTCTTCGCTTGTGAAAGACTGCTTAGAGAGAGAGATTTTGCCCAGTGGAAATAGACCAACAGTGACAAGCAAATCTTAAGGCTTTTGCTAGACAAAAAAAGACCCTGGGTAATCCAGTAATGGTGTAAAAAGAGATTTATTCTGGAACAAACTCACATGGCAGAAGAAAGCATCCAGCTGCCATCATATACCTTAAGTTGTGCACATGCAAGACACAGTGAGGACTGAACTGCGGTGCCCACTTAAACTGCCCGAGGCTGTGATGCTCATGGGGCTGCTATGGCACAGCTGTGGTACCAGGTGGGAAGAAGGCATGTCAGAGTGGAAAGGTGAGGGCCACCTCCAGTTTTCATCTGTTTCTTCCTGTGTTAGTAATTAAAATCTGGATAGTTGTTTTTTTTTTCTTGCTTTAATGTGTGTGAGTGAGGCGCTGCTCTTATCTCCAATTCAGAGAATGCTGCTTCACCTGTATTGAAAGGGAAACAGAGAAACCTGAATTCATCCCACCATGGAACAGCCTCTGGCCCCCCGAGTGGATAGAAGGTCCCTGTTGTGGCCACTTGTGTAGTGGGCACTAATCCTGCCCCACTGCAAAGGGGTTGGAACTAGATGATCTTTAGGGTCCCTTCCACTGCAAGCTATTCTGTGACTGACTCTTCAGTTGGGTAAGATCACCCTCAGCAGTTGCCTGTTTCTCACACTGCCTTTGTGGGAGCCATCATCCTGACCTGGGCAAGTCAGCTGTGTCCCATGGCTGAGAGGGTGAGTTGAGGCCTCAGAGCTAGGAAGGAGATACTGAACAGAGAATAAGGGCATCAGCCAGACTGTCACAACTGCTGTGGCACTTTGGCCTTGCTTACTTCCAATCTCCCTTTCTTGACTAATGTTTGGGCTTATTTATTCCAACTGTTATGCTGGTAGTACAGAGCTGTGATGGGAAAAGACTTGGTCTATCACCAAGCGCTAATTTCAGATAATTAATACTTGGCACCAGAGAAGCACTTAACAACCATGACTGGAAGATGACTGACAAGAAGTCCAGGCATGGCATCATCTAATTATTGCTGCTTTTGAAGGTGCCAAAGTCTTAATCATTTGTTACATTTTCTAGAGGAAAGGGAAACGATTTCAAGTTCCTTCTGGGAAAGAGAGGTACCACTGGGCAACCATTAGCAATGCCATCAGTATGAAGGGCAAAATATGCTTGGTGATCTTGCCAGCATTATGTTCACCAAAGCTGGGCTCAAGATGTATAAATATTATTCTCTGATGATGGACATCAGTAGCCCTCTCAACAACAAGCCTCTCTGTGTTTTCCAGCCTTCTGTCCTTGTCCTTCATGTCATTTCTGGACTGTAATGTTTCTGCTAGGACATCCTGGTAGCTCCTTCTCAGCTGAACTCCCTGAATCTCTTCCTTAATTTTAATCTCCTTCTCAGTGTTCAAGTCAAAGTTATTGCTCTGTTACCAAAAAAAAAAAAAAAAAACAAACCATTACAAACAAACATAAAAACCCTCACCAGGTGGGTTATCCCAGTGCCTCACTGCTGTAAATTTAATCTGTGTTTTTAATATAAATGAGCTATCGGTTCAGCTGGGAGAAACTGAGCACAAGTGACAGCGTGGCTCAATTACTGGGATTCTCACTGCTAGGCCAGAAGGTTGCATTTTCATTAGTCCCATGCCAGGATGTGGCTCATCCCCAGTGCTGCAACTGGGTGTTGTGCTATTTGAGGAGCTGCTTTCTGAATGAATGTCGCATTGAAGCGCCTTTTGCTGGTGGCTGGTGTCCAGGTGGAAATGGAAATATCCCAGAGGAGGATTTTTTTTTTTTTCTCTCTCTCTTAAAAAAATAAATAAATAAATAAATTAAGAAGGTATAATCCTATTGTTCTCAGAGTATTTCCTCTTTCAACAAAGAAGGCACTAATGTTGAAGTCTGTTTGTAAGAGCCATAGTAAGTGCACAATGGCTTCTCTGTTCAACTAAATGATCACTGCTGGTGGCTTAATGAAAGGTATTCAAGGTAACTTGTATCATAAAGGCAAATTGTAAAACCTAGTTGTATCCTAGAAGAGAAGAAAACATAGAAACAAAAACCCAAGTGCTGGGTTTCATACTGGATAGCTCATTAACTTAAAAACAGAGTACGAATGTAAATTATAACCCTTGTTATTACTCATAACTACAGTTCAGACGATAACTTGGCAGTTTGCCCACAACTCTTTTATAAACCAGTAACCTCCGGAATAAATTATACATCATACATAATACATAATTGTCCTTAAAAAGGCAATAATTGTTCTGAAAGGTACAGTTTGCAGCATATTTCACATGAAATATAAGCCACAAAGCCAGCCCAGTTGCTGGGGCTCTAGGTTAGTGAATAACCCATGTGCTGAGTGCTGCAGCAGCTTCTGCTCTTTACCAGAGCCCTGGTGTCCTGCTGTGGGAGCGTGGGCTTTGTGTCTTCTTGTTCTTAGCTTCTATTTTTAGCAGCAGTGCTAATTTGGGTGGGCAGGAGGGGCTCACTGTCTGAAATAAATGCAAATGATGAAGGGAAAATTTAATTACTTGGCGGCTCTATAGCTCACATGTAAGAATGTTTCACAAAGCCAATACGTGTCGTCTTCTCGTGTTCTCTTCTGTCAGGGATTTCTGTGCTGTGTCTAAATTGGGCTGGAGTCTTTAATTCTTAAAGAATTCCCATTTATGTTGCATGTGTTGTCATAGAAGAGCCAATATCCTAGGGTAATCACAGGAGTAGGGGGTTATCTGCCAGAATCCATCATTCTCCCAGGAGAGGCCACTTGATCAGTACTCATTTTTGTCTTCAGGACAAAGACATCTCCTCAAACAGAAAAAACGTGGGAAACCTCCTCTACCCCATCCCAAAATCTTTTTGTGTCATATTTGCTTCCCCTGCTTCTAATTTTAAGAGTTCTTTTTCCTTTTTCTGGGTATAAGAGTTCAAGTAACAGCCTGCAATTTGTAAATTTCAAGTTCTGTTGTTGCTGTCCTACTGAAATGGCCGCATCTTAGCGGAGGATAAGGTGATTCCTGGCTTATCTAGGTACCTGCATGCTCTTCCTACTCTTATTGCGTTATCCAGGTAAATAAACAATACACTGAGAGTACTGCAGTACAAGGAGCTTTGGTGTTTGTCCTGCTAATAGCTCTGTTCTGCAGTACTTGTTATTTCTATGGAGAACTGTACTATTTTGGTGTCAGTGATATGTTTTTAATAGCATGTATTTAGCAATAAGATTCATTTATAGCATTTTATGTTCTCTGCCCTTTTTGAAAAGCATGCTTCTTTATGGCTTTTGCTTCTGTTTTTTTTCGATTGGCAGTTCTATGTTAATGTTGACAGTGTATGACTTCCTTTTCATGATCAAGCTTTCAATTAATTCTCTTTGCTTGTAGATGCTTGCGTAAGATAGACAGCAAGAAGGTCATATGTACTTTGTCTTCCTTTTTTCTTTGTTTACTTTCCTTCGCAAGACGCATTACTGGGAACCTTTTGCATGGGACTTACTCTGTTGCTATAATAATTGGTACAGGAACATTATGTGAAGGTCTCACTGTGCTAAATAAACTAGCTTTTTCTCAGAATGAAAAGATAAATGGTGGGACCTGAAGAAGAAAACTCTTTAAAAATGACCTATGGTAGAAGATACATAAACTACAGGAAAAGTACCCACATATTTTTATCACTGTAAGGAAAGGTTGCTATTTTTCAACCACAGTAACAGAATAATAATATGTTCAGTTAGCAAAAACTTGTACAAGGGAATGTTAAGATGCTAATAGATGTTGCAAGCCAGAACTTGAACAGAGAATTCTGCTTTTCTAATGTGGGTGTGCTGCCCTTCAAATGATTAGATTCTGTCAATCAAAGCCTGTTTTCAGATATAAAGCTATTATAGCCTGATCTTCCTCATTTCTGAAGGGCAACCAAACTTGAATGCTCTCAGTGATAAAATACTGGTTACTTTATGCCCTTATTTTATAGATGGGCTTTAAAACAAATTTAGTCTTAAACTTTCTGTGGATATAATTTGAAATGCAATTTGCTATGCATTTATTCATCTTCTCTCCTTTTGCTCTTCAGATTTTTCCACTGATATATTGATCATACTGCATAAAAAAGGTTGTCTTGTACCACTTACCACTCTGCCCATCTCCCCATCCTATCTTCCAACTGGGCTTCCTCTAAACTATCGAAATGAAGAGTCTGCAAGAAAACACATCTTTGTTACTGAGCTAGCAGCCTAATTTTAGCATGCTTAGTCTTGCAACAAGGTTAACCTAGAGGTATAGGGCTTGTAGAGTGACTGACTGCAGATCTAAAGTGACATGGAAGTCAAAACTCTTTGGTGATCAACACAACCTCTCTTATTCTCATATTCTGTCTCTGCTGTGACTGGAATTCGGCTGACTTTCCATCCATGGAGGCTCCCCCATGGCAAGTGGGAGAATGTGAGAGAATGACTTTGGAATAGCCCTGAACACAACTCATCCATCTACAATTTCCATCGTGGGTCAAGGTTTTCATGGTTTCTCATGGTAGTGGTCACCAGAGGCCGTAGTCACATAGTTGGAGAGAGCCGAAGAGCCCTTGATCAAAATGCATGCAGAAAGCCCTGGGATGGTACCATTTTCACAGTAAACATTAGTTAAAAATCTCTGTATTGTATGGTACATTGTTGTATTTTTTTCTATGTGGAACACTAGATGATGATGAGGTTTTTGTACAAACCTGTGGTCGCACCTGTTTAGATGTCTTATTGATGCTTATTAATTTTATTATAGAAAAAGAATTGATTTAAAGATACAGGCACAGAGACAAAAGTAAGACTGAAGTATCTGTTCAAACTCAGTATTTTTTTTGTTTGAGCACTTGATTTCAACATTACTGCTACAATAGCATGAACAGCATATTTGGGAGCTATGTGTGTTTTTGAGCAGGTAATTAGGGATGCCTTAGGCTTTGCTCTTGCTCTCTTGGGTGCAAAACTCATGTTATCTTTGGTGGTACAACACCAAATGTCTCTTCTTTTGGGATAGGACACCGTTTCAGGATCACCCTTTATAGGCCACTTTACACTGAATTTACCCTAGAATTGGAGAACTGGGCAAAACATTCTTCTTGCACACAACTTCACTGCTGACTGTCTGGCTGTACTCCCAGCAGAGCATCTCACCCCTCTCAGTCCCATAGCAGTCTGTTTGCATTGCTGTCTGATTTATCTCAGCCTCCAGACAACTGCCTTTTGGGTTTGTCCCTCAAGGGCAGCTCTTCTGTCATCCCTTCTGTCTTCATTTCTCTTTGCAGAAAGCTGTCTGCCAGGGCTTGTAGCACGCAGTGTGGCTAGGATGAAGCTGCCTGCTCCTGTGGTATTATGCTTCCCAGTGGTGCACTGGCAGCTTCCAGTCAGCACGCCTCTGTCAACCAGAGCATGCCAAGCCATAACCAATCCCCACCCATGCAGTACCCTGCTCTCCTGTCAGGGTGAGAGCAACACTTAGGAGGAATGGGGTTTTTCCCTGTCTGAACTGTGAGGATGCATCCCTGTCTAGAGCAGAGCCCGGTGTTACCCACCGTAGCGCTTTGTCAATGCTGTAGCTGAATTACTGCATTTCATTCTGCTGGGTGAAGCGTTCCTGTCTGTGCTCTACACGCTAATTAGAAGCTGACACCCAGCTGAAGCGGTTTACATTTCTTTAACAGCTTTTGTGGCGCTGTCGTGGGGAGTTAGATCTGCCTGAAGACAGACAGAGCTAGAGCAGTTCAGGCTCGTGAAGGGGATTACCCTAATTACAAGTGAGCAGCACTTGGGGCTTCTGCCCTCCATCCCGCTCGAGCCAGCAGTGCTGCTGCAAGGTGGTTGCACAGGAGGACTCGGTGAGCGGCCGCCCGGTGATGGTCACGGTGTGATGCCTCTGAAGTGCAGCGTGCCCCAAAGTGAGACATCCGCATACTGGCTAAGTTAATCAGTTTCAGGTTGCTGCTGCCTTTCCCCAAGTGCAGCTGCACTGTCACTGTGCTTAGGAGTGCTGTCACTGATGTTGCTTGCCTTCATCTCTTCACTTTTATTTTAATCATGACCTCATTATTTACTTAATTGTGATTCTTGTTTTATTTATTTGCGGTGACTTTCCTGGGATATCACCTAAGAATGTACCCACAGAAGTCTTACCTGTCTTCCACTCTTCCTCCAGTACCTGCTTGTGTTCTGAAACTGTAGTCCAAAGTCATGATAGTGAGAAAAGAGTTAAACCCAAGAAATACAGGTACATCCTGGATAGATGAATCCATTTTTCCACTAATTAATAGCATACTTCTCACAATGGAAAGCTATTAAAACATGAAAGTATGTTTTGTGAATCACATTTATCAACCTCTATACATGCTGAAGTTCCATTATTTATTCTGTATTTTTAACGTAGCTTATGGATTTTTTCATTCAAATGTAGAAAGGAAGTA
Organism: Centrocercus urophasianus; assembly: GCF_019232065.1. Classification (NCBI taxonomy): domain Eukaryota; kingdom Metazoa; phylum Chordata; class Aves; order Galliformes; family Phasianidae; genus Centrocercus; species Centrocercus urophasianus. Next base: position 16,431,749 of record NW_024884475.1, on the reverse strand, counting down.
ACAAAAACATTTTTTCCCCTCTGTTTAAGTATATATTCATGCAAAAACGAAAATGTAATAAGAACAGTACATTTTTATGTCAACAGTAACCTTTCTGCGGCGTTCTTTAGATAAAACTGTGAATATTGGAAGAGAAAAAAGAAAGATAAGTGGTTCCCTTATTCATCTTAGTCCAAAATCTATTTTACCCACTGCTGGTTGTTGGCATTGTTTGATGATATGACACAGGAACAGAATATCAGATTATCAGAAAAGGAGATTCCCAATTTAATAGTTACTTGCAGAAATCAAAGTGTTTTTTCCTTTATCTTAACATCTCAAAAATAAGTAGCTGTTAAATTTCAAATCATGTAGTCTTGCTGATTTATCATCATATCATGGATGCACTTAGCTGTCTAACATCAGGGAATCCAATAAGTCCTGTCACATAAGAAGAAAAGAGGAAATCCTATTGGATAATGGTTTACATTCTCCCCTACAGTGATTTATTTCTGTCACAAGACTTAATTTTATCGCAAGGCAGATGCTCCATCTATATCAATGCAATACATTCCTGCGTTCATTTGTTCCACGCAAAAATTGCACCTGATATATTTTTCAGATGCATTTTGGCTTATTTAGTACATGGAGTGATTAGATGGTGTTTAATCACATGTGTAATTTCCAGTTTTTGTAATTCCCAAACACAGTGAAGCCAGGCCTACGTGAAGGAATGCGATATTAAATTAAATTGCACGGAGCAGCAGTTACCACTGCAGCTGGTGTTGGCATTGCGATCCCTGGCATGTTGTGGCAGGGCACGTCAGTGGGGTAAGCAGAGCTTATTGGGGCGATCAGGTCATCGCCTGAGAGCCAAACTTAGTCTTGCTTTGATTTCACCAAAGCAAAGAAAAAAAGTCATCACGCCTTTTTGTTGGCAGTCTGCGCTGGGGACCCTCTGTAGTTCCCCCAGGCGCAGACAGCCCCACTGGCATGACTTCTTTGCCAATGCGTGTCGGACCGACACTCCCCCGCTTGCCTCTCACTTAATGCAGATTATGCTCTCCTGAATAATCATCTTTGTTGCAGGGGCAGCTGAGGCCCACAGGTTGGCACCCTGTGTGGCTGCTGGCCCTGCTGCTGCCCACGGAGCAGGACTGCATCTTGCTGCCCAGGGCAGGGGCTCAGCCCCCCTGCCAGCCTGGGCACGTGTGCTGCAGGAGCAGTGCCTGCCAGCTGCCCCTAACGCTGACAGCGGAGCTGCGACCTGAGGGAAGTTTCTTGGAGTTTTCTCCCTCCTTTCTACTCTTCTCTTCTTAACATAGGCCCTGGCTGGCTGCCCCTTTCTGATCATGGAACGCAAACAAGTGCAGGTAGGTTTGATGGGGAGTTTCCCAAATCCTCAGTTTAGCAGTAGCGCTGCAAGCGAGTGAATAGATGGAGAAAGAGACCAAGTTAATGACAATTCTCCAAACAGCTGTTGTACGATTCAGCTTCACTACTTCAGTTAATTAATCAGCACCTTGCTGGCAACTCTGGGGGAGATACTCGTTAGATACTGGTAGCAAACAGACAATGCTTTCATATCAAATATGTTCAACAACATCTAATACAGCGATAACTTCCACAAAAGAGGGCAGGGAATTCAGACTCGTGCAGGTGCTCGTGAAGAAGCTTTTAATGTGTGTGTACACATGGGTGTGCTGCATATGCTGCTTGCTTTGTTACTGCTGGCTGGCGTGGAGCACCAGGGATAACAATTGCAAATCCTCACATGCTCGTTAGGAGCATTTCTTTCAGATGATATTCCTGTGTATGCATTTATAGAAGTGCTGCGTGTGAGTGCGCACCACACATTGGTGCGTTTGTGTGTGATTACGGAGTAGATGATGCATTCTGAAGTCAAATACTCGGCATTTTGCAAGATGAAAAGAGGCAAACTTAAATCCGTCATGCAAATATATCTTGTAGAAAGTAAGAATGTGGCCAAGGCTTATTAAAAAAAAAAAATAAAAAAAAATCGGCCTGCAGAGTGCTGAGTCTACACATTGTGCTGGAAAATGGCTGTTGTCTCAGAGATTTCCCTCTTTCCTCTCTGGCTTTAAAAAGAAGATGCTTTGCATCCTACCTACTGAGTCAATAGCGGCATTCATATTTTATGAGGAATAATGCACAGAAACCTTAAACCAATGAAATTACATCCATGCATTTGTAGTATATTTTATATTTTAGTACAGTCCTAAAATTGCCATTAATGTACATTAGCTTCAAGTTCAAGACAAAACTGGCTTTTAAAAAATGTTACTGCCCTGTTATGACAAAAATTTCCTTCTGCCACGCTGATTTACTGTTAAATTGCAATTCAGTGCACTGTAGTTCTTTTCCTGAGACCTCTTCCCTTTCTTTATTCACTTTTCTGATTTAACCCTCTTGGAGGGTAGGCAGTAAATTGCAATGAAAATGACAGCGCTTAAGAGACTGAAATATATCTGCTGTCAAATGTTCCATATATGTTCAGTTTAATTTTTCAGTTGACTTTATTGATTTATTAAGAATGATAATAGCCTGCATATCACTTCATATACATAATTGTCACATAAATCTCCAGCATTATGGACGCATAATTGTGTCCACCGTAGGATACAGCGAGCAGGTTTGATGTTTAGTGCAGTGCTGTTTGTGCAGCTCAGCGCCGAGTTATTTTATGGGTTTGGGGGTCATTCTCTTTCCTTTGGAATCATTACCAAGTTTCAAATGGTGGCATAACCTCAGCTGGACCGGCTGCTACAGCTGTAGGAGTTACCAGTGCTCTGGAAACAGGCTTGAAGTTGTATTAAGCAATTTATGTAGACAATTTATCCAGTCTGCCGCTATGTACTGATGTAGACAATTATAGCTCCAGCTCTTTAATGAAACTTACATTATGGTAGAAAGAATATCATAGCTTCTATTATACTCATGGGAACTATAAAGAGAAATGTCCTTTTTTAAATTAGCTTTACGGCGCTGAAGCTTTTATGTATTTACATGCAAGTACACTATTAACCCAAACTACTTGTTTTGAACTCTGTCTGTCGTCAGCTATCAGGAAGCGACACAGGCTGTTAGAAAAACTTTTGTGTCTACCTCTAAGCATTGTTGGAATTTCCCATTAATGTGATCCTTCTAAAACTTCCACTTTGCTGCAGTTGTTCCCACGGCAGAAAGAGCAGGATGCTTTCTTAATCCTCCCTAATCTGTAGCAGAAACCTCAGATAAAAAAGGACTTTTGTCTAATCCGCCTTCTCAGGTAAGGTTTACTTTAGATTTGAGCTATAAATATCTTTCTTTACTTTGTTCTTCTGAGAAGCAAACTGTTGAAAATGGGGCGTGGATTTATTCATTCTTCAGTTGCCTATTGGAGAGAAAGATCCTTTCTAACATTGAGAAGAGAGGAACAGAGAGAAAGCTCTTGGTGTGAGTTCTCTGTGTGGTGAATTCATTCGGGAGCAGCCCATGTTGCAGAGCTGCCTTGCTGCCTTGTCAGCCACCACTGACTGACATCCCATGCTGTGGAGATGCCAAGCATCAGGGAGGCTCCGTGGCCATTTCCAAGGGTTTAAGACATCCATCTGTGCCTAAATTAGTTGCCTCTACCTGTTGTTTTTTTTTCTCTGTTATTAGTCACTCCAGAAACCTGGGTTCTAACACTTCAACAATTCAGCTTTGCATTTATGCTTATTCCCTCTTACATAATGGGAATAAAAATAGCACTAGGAAATGGAGATACGAGGTTGGGGAGAGACCGTATGCTTGGCATGAAATAAAATTCACAGTTTTACCATTGACTTCTGTCAACTCAATATTTCATCTCCGATTTCTCTATTTATACACTCTGCGCGTCTCAGATATTCTTAAATCACAGTTGTTCTTCAGCTGAAGGCCAATCTAAGCAAAAACACACTCCACAGATTGTTTTCCTTCTTTCCCTATAATGAAACTAGATGAAATAACTTACGGCAGTCCAGTTTTGTCAGTAATTCATGTCTGAGGTGGAAGGGAGGGATAGTTAAAAAAAAAATGCTTAAATGCATGGGAAGTGGATTGGAATCCAGTGATGCAAAGAGATATAAAGTTGATGCGCTGTCTTAGAACTTTCAGTTATTTCTCCTTTCCTTTGAAAACTTGTGGGAGATTGTAAGTGGATGGAAGAGAATTGCTGGTCTGAATTCACCGTGCGTCCAAAACCCAGCTTCAACAAGTTTGCAAAACCCATGATTTCTTTGGAGCACCGTTATGAGCACATCTGTATGTGGCTGAGGGCATCTGTACAAGATTGTCACTAAGCTAAAAAGAAAGCACGTTTATGTCACTCATGTGGGTATGACTTTTTGCACATAATTTTCCACGCAGTATTTTCAGTAGATTTAAATATTCAGTAATTCAATAATATTCAGTAGATTTTAAAATCTACTGAAAATAGGATCCACTAAAAATAAAAGGAGATCTTCATAATGGCAATCCCTGGATATCTTTGGCCGTTCTAAATCAATTTTTCTTTCTTTCTCTTTAAAAATCTACTGAAAAAAGGATCCACTAAAAATAAAAGGAGAACGTCACTGCCCTGAAAATAGAGTACTTCTGGAATGTGCATATGTTTTCCTTGTGCTTAATACAGGGGAAAGGTAAAGGGTAGATTTTATAATCCCTTGTAACCATGTGTGTATATCATAGACATAAAATGTATATAAAATTAGAGAGAAAAGGTTGAATTTGGATCTATAGTCTTTTGGAGTCAAAGATTAACGATGACAATGTCATCTGATAATGAGAGGCTAATGGGGCTAAACTTCATCAATTAAATCTTTTCTCTTTTATAGATTCATAGATAATGCCAGAAGGGAGTACTGTGAGAATCTAGCCTGACCTCGTCTTGTAACATATACTGTCAAACTTCCTGAAATAATTCCTGCTTGAACAAGAGCATTTCTTTTGGAAATAAAGCGTCTGACCTTGATTTAAAATTGCCACTGACTGAAAACACCTGGAAAGCCTTGATAAATCGTTTGAATGGTTAATTATATCTCTCTGTTAAAGGTGTACCCCTTCTTTTTCCTCTGAATTTTTCTCTCTTTGTTGGAGTGAGACCATTATGTGTATTTTCTTCCCCAGTTTGCTTTTCATGGGCTGGGTTTGGTGCTACTTAGTCCTGGAGAGCAGAAATCTGCTCAGTTCCTCTCTCAGTAGATGAACATCTCCCATCCTGCTAAGTGTCACCCAGGGGGATGAACTACTCAAACTCAGGCTCTGTGGGCTCCTTTGTACTGTAGAAGCACACAAAAATAACAGGAATCTCACACAGATGGCTGCAATCCCAGGATGGAGATCCGGTTCTCCAGATCAAAAACCTTATTTCTCACCATTGTTTCCTTCCTAGATATTTGTGTGGCTTATCCCAGTGTCGCTCTATATTTTGTACATTTCCTACAGGGATAAGCTCTTATTGTCTTGAGTGGAATATATTTTTCTGTAAAATTCTATGAAAAACATTTGTTACATTTCTGATCCTGAAGCTTCAGAAACAGACTGGAGTAGGAGGCCGGTAATGTTGTCAGTCTGTTTCTGTTGGATCAAGGTTCAGAGTTTAATGCAGTGAGGAGTGAGAGATGTCCTCTTGGTTCCAGCAAGAGCTGACCCAGCAGTGCAGCACCTGTCTTTTTCCTGAGAACAGGAAAGGAAGGGAACAAGGATGCCCTCAAAACTGCTGGTCAAATGAGGGTTTTCAGTTCACATTTTAAGCCCAGTAAATATTTATGGCTTTTTTTTTGTAAGCCAAACAGCTCTGAGTATCTCAGAAGTTTTTGGCCTTTCATCATCTTCATTGATGAGGATCAGCATTAATCAGTTTAGGAAAAAGTCTCTGCTACTGCAGTTTCTAGGTGTTCCTGTAGCAAGCACCACTAGAATGGAGTCCTGTCAGTGTCACGGAGTAGTTAAAAAGTCAGAAACACGGGAACTTTAATCTTCTGTGTTCCTGGAATATGTGGTACTGCTCCTCAGCATGAGCTCTGTCTCCAGAGGACAGCTGTGCTTGTGCTGTTCTGAAATGGCAGATAAATGGGGTTACTTACGTGTCTTGATGACGAATGACAGTTTCTTATGGGTAATGTAGTATTCTAATAATTACCACAGAAAAATGATGTAACCTAACGTATATTACTTCTGCTTACAGTAATCTAAACATTGTGGCAGCAGTATTCTGTTTAATGGTTGCATTAATACACGTATACTGTAGATATTATGGTGCACTTGCATTTATATCATATACTTTGCTGCAGTATTTACAATAGTATTACTTTCAAAATTAGGGGTGACATTGCCTGATTTCATGGATGGGTCATACCTCAAGTATTAGATTTCATGGTTTGATATAGGTTATTAGGAAAGTCATATGTGGAAATTATTTATCTAGTTAAGTAGTTATCAATACACATTTTATGAACAATAAAAACAGACACCAGTCTCTCAGCAGTAAAGCTATTAGGATACATATTATAGCATTTGTATTGAGGCTTCTGACTTTTTACCTATTCGTGGATATCAAGTTCAATCTCTTGTAAGGGAGTTTGGGCCCTGAGAGCTGTACTGAGTAGCATACATTTTCCAAGGACCCAGACAGGATCGTTTAAGTACCTTACTGCCAACAAAAATAGAACAAAGCATGTAAGAAAATATCCCTTTTATTGAAGTTCATTCTGGAAAAAATATGCCTTTTATGTCTGAAAATTATAAATACAAACCCAGAGTTAGCATGTTGTATGTGCATATAGTACAGGTGCAGCATGTTATTATAGCTCTCTGCCCAACTCACAGGGAAATAAAGCTGTCCCAGGCTGCTCAGGATCTTCAGCTTGATTTGCCACATGCTTGCAGGTCTTTGATTTCCAGTTCATCAGCCATGAAGGTGCTCATTATAGAAATTCCTATGAGTTTCCTGTTAGTAGCACTCCAAATTCAAGCAGCACTCAAGCAATGCTCGAGCCTGAGAAGAGGGATGGGCTCCATTTTGCTTACCAGCAATTTAAGAGGCATAAAATGAACTGCTATGGGAGGGAGCAAATCCATTCATCAGTCTTATTACTATTTTCTGATCTCTCATTTTATTTTTCTGTTATCTAGAACTATATTGCTTATTTTAGGCTATAACACTGTCAGAATCTGTTTAAAACCAATTAAAATGCAAAATTTAAGGTTGCATGAGAGTATAATTTTATGTGATTTACTGTCTGGCTTTTGCCAGGCATTCCGCTGTCACCAGCGTAACATTTGGTAAATAACTGAGTGTAGGGACTGTGCTAGCCACACTGTGTTATTCATACTGGTTTTTTTTTTCCCTCTATCTGCTTTGAACAAGCTGTTTTATAGATTGGAAATTGGTTATTGAACAGAATCAGGGTCATACAAGATAGCACTTGATGTTATAACACACTACTGAAATGTTAAACTTCAAAGATTTTTCCTCTGATTGTTAAGCCTTAATTACAGTAGATTGCAAAATATTAAGTGTATGGTGACAGATTTGCAGGATATTACTTGGAATCTGAACATCTCAGAGATGGTTTAGCTACGTTTTCTGCTGACCTCTGTGTACAGAAGTTACCCTAGCTGAGGCTCCAAGAGTAAATCCTGGCAGCATTAAAGTCGGTAGAAAATTCACTCAATCTCTAGAAAATAGGCCTTACAATTACAGACTTAAGAAACTCATTCTGCTTACTTTGTCCAAGAGAAGGAGATGAGATTATATGATGATGATCTACAAGGAATTACCCAAAGGCGATACCTTCGATAGCAGATAGCCCTTCAATCTAGGCCAGGAAGGCGAGCTGAGCTTTTGGAGTTAAAGATGATCTCAGCAAATTCAGATGAGAAATTGACTGCACATCTTCAGGAGTCAGATAACTAGCTTCTGCAGTAAGTTGTGTGGGACCGTGATACATTGCCCACTAATTCAGATAACCACTTCAGAGTCCTGTTTTGCAGGGAGTGGAAGATGCTGCTCAGAATCTGGTGCCAGGAGCTAGTGGCAATTCTCTCTGTATTGAGTGGAGTTTTGTTTTTCTTTTGGAGCATTTGTCAGGGGAACGTTATGTATCCACAGCGTTTTCCTGATGTGCTCTGAGAGAAAAACAAAACTCAGTATCTTCTAAACCTGCTATAGAAAGACAAATCCTATAAGCACTATTTTGTTAAAAATAGTTCTGGGCAATTTCATTGAGCTGTATTTTCTCAGACCTAGGGGTTCTTTGCGAAGGGCTTTAGTTTTGAAAACTTAACTCAAAAAGTCATTGTGTTTTAAGTCTAATTGATGTGGATAGCTATGGAGAAAGCCATTGTGAATAGCTCCTTTTTTCTTATCCAAGTTCTATTCATCTCATGTAAATGTTTCAGCATTTTTACTCTGCCTTGAGGCATTTCAATTAATGCTCAGATGCATGCTGCTAAAAGCTTTACCTTATGCTTGTTTACTCTACACTTGCAAGTCCTCCACAGCAGGTTGGGCAGGACATCAGTAGGTAACAGAGACCAACATGAAAAAGTGTGTAAGTCTGGTTCTCTTGAGGGGCTTCAGAGTTTCCACTTTGTTTCGGGAAGTGCTCCTCACTCATGACAGCGTCAGGTCTCTGCAAGCTAGCAGGTGTTCCACTGTTGCTATGCCTGTAGTTTGGCAGTGGTCGTCCCAAAATGAGATCTACTTATTAATGACATCATGATTATCGTTAAAACTGGGGACAAGAGTTGCCTGCTACTATGAGGTACTGCAGTAATAACTCTGATGTGTAGGTGCATTCAGTAAGCACGTGTCACCTCCAGCAGCCCCATCCCTGGATGTAGAACATGCTCTCTTGGCCCCAGCTTGGTAGTGGTGCACTGGCTGGAGCACTGTGTTAACCTTTGGGGTTGAGCTCTAGGTTAAATAGTTTAAATAGACCTTTACTTACTCTAGTCACTTGGTGCTGAAACTGTATAATTAACTCCAGATCCCATGGATGACTCCCCTACTTCTCTAATAGGATGGGGTAGGGAGGAGAATGCTTGCTTGTCAAGTCTCTGTTGGTTTCTGCTGTTTTCTTTACCACTTAAAGAATCACTTTAAACTGACATGATACACATGATGGCTTTTATATGAAGTGAAGAGTTGGTTTTAATGTTGCTTCATTTTAGTACGTCGGGTGTGTGATTTATCCCCTTCGCATTTGTGGAGCCAAGTCTTTTGGGGAAGATGCTTTGTATGTGCAGCAGTGTAGGCTGTAAATGACGTGTTTACAGGCAGAGGGAGAATTTCCTGTACTTCCATGGTATTGCAATCTTACTGTAATAATACTGTTGTAATATTACTTTCTGAAATACTGATATTTCCAATAATACCAGGGTCAGTCTCCCCATGATTATCCAGTAGCTTGACAAACATTTATCTAGGCATGGGACAATCTTGAATGCTTGGTGGTAGATAGAAGAAGGCAAGACTAGCCTGAAACCCAAGCAGATGTAGTGTAAGCATTTCCTGCAATGGTTTCAAAGCCTCTCACTTTTCTCCAGTTGTCTTTTTCCTGTGTGAGGTGTCTGCCTGTCCCGAGGTGCATGTGTGTCACTGGCACAACTGGCTGCAGATGTTTAGCTGCCCAAATTCCAGGATGAAATTACTAATTTGCATGACTTTTTGTGGTTTCATTTTATTAGTGTGCTAATAATGCACATGCATGTGCAATATTGGGAGAGATGGGCAGAGAAGCATACTGTACAAACTGTGCAAGAGTGTGTTGTGTGAGGAATGCACCCAGACCCAGTCAGCTCCCTTTGTCTGGGCACGTGGTGAACTGGTCCTCTCGGTCGAAATACCTGAGCTGGGAACAGAGAGGTCCATGTAATTTAGGCTCCTAATCCCTAATTAATTAGCTTCCTAATCTAGACCTCTCTGTAGGCTTGCAAAGGCACCTACTGCTTTTTGTTGACTGCAGAGGAAATTTCCACCCTCGTCTCCGTAGCCCCAACCAAACAGTTGAACATCAGTGGCAATGAAAGCCTGAAAGCTGAAGTAACGGAGGGAATCAGAAGGAAAGCAGGCTTGAGATATGGAGCATGCAGTTCTATCCAGAAGGGTGTGTGTGCAGAAGTATTGATGAGGGAGAAGGGAGATGTTGGGAAGCAGCTGAAATCCACGCTTGTATTACACATGACCAGTCTTCCCCTTCGCTCATACGGCACTCAGGAAACAGAGCTGCCTCCTAACGATTTCATTGCAGTTGTGATTTTCAGTGGAACTTCAGTCTGTAAAATGCTTACAGGCAGAGAAATTTCAGTTTATTCATTTATTTATTTTCCTATACAGGGCTAATTTAGTTCTGCAGAACAGAAGCAGCTTCAGAACAGAGCTGGAAGTGTTTCCAGCCTGGGTTTTTGGTTTGCTGGGAACACAGTTTGCTCACACCAAATGTGCGACATTTTCACTTGCGTGAGTTGCAGCGGCAGTGTAAATACCAGAATGTTGTTCTGGGTAATCAAACAATGGGAAAGTTGTTTGTGTGTGCTGCGTTGTTAATTAATTTATATCCAGAAATTCTTTAAATGTATGTGCAAACATGCATTAATCATGTTTTAAAGGCGAAAGTGAGAAGAGCAAAGCTTATAGGAGTAGCCATGTAGATACAGAAACCGTTAATGTTTCCGATGCCCTGTGGTAGGAAGGAATATATTAAAAATTGATTTTTGGTTTCTGCCTTTTTCTTGGTAACATTTACAATAAAGGATATAGCAGAAAGTAGCCTTTAAATTGATATTTCAAAGCTTTTTATGTTTGGGATATGTTTCTCTGTATTCTTAATGGGTTTATATAGCAGAGTAAAAAGGTCAGCTTCTGAATCTGATGCTTTTATTCTTCTATTAAAGAAAAGAAGACGAGTTTAGTGTTCATGAATGATTTAAGTATCAACCAAAATATTTGGTGCAGCACTGTGGTAAGCAGCGTTATTAAAGCAAGGCCTCGAATGCGTCGCCCTTTGCACGTAAGGTGGGTGCCACACAGCACTGTGTGCATCCCCTCAGCTGTAGCAAGGTGTTGCTTACAGCTCTGTCTGCACGTGGGTGCAGTGAGGGATGAGATGTGCTCTGCTGCTGCTGGGACTCAGTCGTTGCCCATTAACAGTTGTGTCGTTGAAGGGCCTCTCGTTGTTCAAGGAACTGTGATGCGTTTCGTTGCTTCTACCCAGTTGAGAGCCATGCCATATTGAGCCAGCACTCTTCTCAGATGTTTTCTCTTAGTGAGATACTTCGGAGCAGGAGCAGTCCTGGTCATTGTTTTGAGAGCTGTCTAAAAGGCAGGGTTGAGGAACAGCAGCCTAATGGAGTTGGTTTAGACAGGGATTCATTAATCAAATGCTAGGTCTAATACTTTTCTTTTAAACTTTTGCAAATATCATACATTTTTGAATAAGTTCATAAAGATAGTGTTGTCAAGTGTAAGATTTACAGTGTTTTGTTCTGAATCAGCAGAATTTTCCAGGGATATGGTTCTTTTAACAAGGTTTTTTTGTTTGTTTGTTTTTTGTTTGTTTTTTGAAAGCTTCAATGCAGTCATAATGTTTTGAAGCATTAATTGACAAACTTCCTAAAGTGTATAAGGAATAATGTTCCACACAGCGTTACTGATCATATTTTTAGGTAGTCTGTTGATGGATTAATAAACCATTGTAACTTCCTATGCAAAAAAAAAAAAGCGTTTATTTTTATAATAAATGGAATGCAATCTAAAAAGTCTATTGCTAAATGAATTGAAGCTGCAGCAGTAGCTGACAAACAGAATAATTATAGCAGCACAGTGACAGAAGCCTGATGTGCAAGCATACTTCTCAAGCTGAGACTTAGAGGCCAGGAAGCCCGGCCAGGCTGGAGTGTCCTGGCTGCAAATATTTGCAAATATGGGAGCTCTCATGCTGCTCAGTGCACTGTTTTAAAATGTTTAGTACCTTTTTAATTTTAGAGTAGTAGCTGTAACATATGAAGAGTGCAAATTTACATGGTAGGTGAAATAATATATAAAGAGTAAATAAGTAATTTAAAATCAGGCATAGTCCATAAAGGTGTCACTTAGCACTGGTTTATATTTTTCCGAACTTTGAATCTTGTCCCTTGAAGTTTGTTTACAACAGAACAGATGGATTCATTTTAACATATTAGATCTTGATTAAAATAACTCATTCATAATTGCATTTATATTTAATTAATATAAATCAGCTTACAAGTTGAAGACGGGCAGAGGATTGCTATTCTGGTTCTCTGTGCACGCAGGTTAGGGTAGCGTCTCCTTTTCCTCAAGCTGTAGCCCACCTGGGACATTCCCCACCCTCTTAAAGAGCAATACAACTTCTTTGCACTGAAGGTGGTGACTCAAGAGACTGAAGTGCAAGGGGAGGCATTCCGACTGTCCATTTGCCAGAAGCAGGATGAGTGTTCCCAGCTCAGATTCCTGCAGTCCCATTCCTCAGGCTGTTCTGGCTGCTTACTGGAGGGCTGGCAGCTGTCAGATGCTGGGCTGATTTTTGTGGTAGAAGCATCTGGACCATAGCAACTGTCTTTACTTCCCGGCTCATTTCTCATCAGCTGTGCAAGGGGTGTTGTTGGTAGGGATTCTGAGCCACTGCTTTGCACAGGGCATACGTGACCTGGTAGGCTGCTGGGTGGAAGACTGCGTTCCCATGTTAAATGCCTCCATCATGCAGCCTTCCAGCTAGAACTCAGTGCTCTAAATAAATGATTCTTCATTTATTTTTCACCTTTCTAAAAAGTAAACACTGCATTGTATAGTGGTATTGCTAATGTGATTTAGTATTGGTGCATGACACAGCATCACTGAAATAACTGGACACTCTTACATACATATACATACAGTTCATGTACATATGTACATATTCATGTGTGTACAAATGTTTATAAAGGTTTTGCATTCTGGTCCCATTCCGTAGTGCCATCAGACAAGCAGACCCGTGCCAGTCCTTTGTTACCACAAGCAAAGTGCAGTGAGAAAGGGCCAGATCCTACCTGTCCAACTCTCCTGGAGTTGCTGGAGGGAACAACTCGCCTGGCCTGCTGTCTTACACCATGCACCTCTCAATAGCACTTCTGTCCTCCAGAGGATGAGCTGTGTGAACAAAGTTGGTGGTATTACCCACAGGTGGCTCTGTCAGGGCGGATGGTGCCTGCCTGGTCATGGAAGCACGTGGTGCAGAGCTGTAGAACTGGAGCCTTCCCTTGATGGAAGGCAAAGCTATGATTTTTACACCCTTCTTTTTATCATAATTGATGTTTCCATCTTATTCTTCTGTTCCTCTAAGTTATGACATTGTGTCCAAAACGACATTATGATATTCCCTCAAAATGTCATGGCATGAATGAGTAATTTCTGGTGAACAAATCCCCAAAGGGACAATTTGAACTCTTTTTACTCTTGCTCTTGAATCCCATTCAATTAAATGAGGAAACGCACAGAAGGGGAAGAGGGAAGCTTCATGTGATCTTTCCTGTAAGGCAGCTGTTAGTGGTAGGAAAAACATTGAAGTCAGCACTCTTCAGAGACGTTTCTTTTGTGAGACATGCATTAAAGGTGCTGAAATCACTAAAGATGCCTCTGATAAGCACTGATAGTAAATGCCATGGTTCTATCATGCTTCTTTAAAGGTGAGCATTATTAATATCACGCTGTGTCTTTTCATCGCACGTTAGCTGTCTTAATTCATTGGTTCTTGTCAGCAGTATTGGTTGGTGCTGCATCCAGTGTGCCTTTTTTCTGAAATCAAACTAGCTATTTCTTGGTGCAGGAAGAACTCTCCCATTCTTCATTTGGAAAACAACTTTCACACCTAGGTGTTAGATGGCTGTGGTTTCTTCAGTTGCTGTTCTGTATTGAAAAACTGTGTTATTACTATTTGCATTCTGGAAAATGTTGGTGGCCAGCTCCACTGCAAGTGAACTTTGGAGCTTTTCTGTAAAGTATCCACGTTTTTCTCTTCAGTGGCTGAAGCTCATGGTACTCTGACTCATGTGCTGGTGTATCTTTTCTAAGCCCCGCTTAATCTTTATCAAAGCCAGCATAATCCCAACCAGCCTCCACACAGAGCTCTCATCCCCAAAATGCTTGAAACAATTTTCAGACCTCTAGGACTCTACATATGGAATTTTCTGAGATTGCCTTCGCCTCTCTTCCCCTAGATCTCTGCTCCTACCACTTCAGTGCCCCAGTCACTTCATCGTGTGCCTTGCAATGGACATGCACAGGTTGATGGAGTACATTGCCCAAGAGAGTAAAGTTCTATCAGTGGAAGTCATTGGTTCGGCCTCTCCACATACAGTCAATAACAGCTCTCGTTTTCAAACAAAACTGCAAAGTAGTACTGCCATTGTCTAGTTTGTAAGGTGTGGAAATTTTGCATTGAATTATGCCTCAGCTGGAGAACAGGTGACTAAAAGAGCAGTATGCTTGCTGGACTATCAGTGCAATTGTCAGCTTGTGTTCGTGGTCAACAATTCCAACTTTCATGTATTTCGATTCCGTAAAGTATGCCCTGAAGTCTATGTTGCAAGCAGATAAAAGTCAGGGGCAAAAAACTTGTCTGAGAGAAATGTTCTCCAAACTTACGAAACATCCAAGGGTAGACCAAAGTGAGGGCCAGTTCTTCATTTATTGCAGCTGAACCATCCGTATGTCCCATGGCACCAAGGGAAACAGCATTGCTGCACACAGATGGAGCACGTGGTTGTTTTTTTTGCCTAAGAAAATGTGTGTTGGAGAAAGTTGCAATTACATTCAATTAAGACAAAAATGTTTCATGTTTACAGGTGGATATTTTCATCTGGGTGGAGTTTACTGAGTTATTAAAATGTATGTGAAATTTTACTGTGTAGTGAGAATTCAGTTCTGTTCAACCAAAGAAAAGGGTGCATGAAATTTTTGTATAAAATGTTTGCTTTATCTTTAGGGAACATTAAAATGGACATCAAATAATATAGTAATGTAGTGAGTTGAAAAAAAAAAATCAGCAAGGAGAAGCACGCGAATTCGTGTGACAACCAATTTCATAGGAAAAACTTTGCAAGACAAAATTATGTATGTCCAATGCTGATAAGACGTCGTGAATGTACATTTTCAGATGCAGTTCTCTTAGTATTCCACCCATCCTCTCCAGTGCGCCAAGAATAGTAAGCACGGTTCCAAGCGCTCTCTATATGAAAGTGGAAAATATATAGGGCATGAAACAAAACTTCAGTATACAGAACTGCCACTGCAAAGTTAAGGACCTGACATTGAAAGGAATTTGAAAAATTCCCTTCCACAAGCTCCATCGTACTGTGTGCCATTTCAGCTGCAAATGCAGTATGCCTTAGCTCTCTTCTTCAGCACTGTTAGATCTCAGTGAGCGTGGGCTGGTCAGCCATCTGTGGTCACAGGAAAGCAGTCACAGGCACCTCAGCATCTTCAATTCATTTTTTGGTTGCAGTGTGGTTAAATGTTAGCAGTGATGCTTTTCAGCACAGACCTTTGGGTTCTCTTGGCTGCGTGGCTGTTGACAGTGGGCAGAAGCAGGAGAAGAAGTTAGTGGTGTGAATGGTGAAAAGATGGGCCCTGCTTTGCTGGTCTCATGGCTGATGGCAGCTGCTGAGTGCCCAGCTGAGCCAAGGGCTGCTGGTGTCTGGGGCTTTCAGCTGTCCTGTTTTGAAAGAAGCTTTGGCAAATGCTGTTCCTGTGTGCGGCTGCTGTTTTCCTCTGGAATAGCAGTCCAGCCTTCCTTCTGCACAGATTATTTCCCAGGTCTTTTAAGGAACAGCCCTTAGTAATAACGTGTGTAGACAATGTGATTTTGATAAGGGTTTTCCCAAGCATTTATTTCAGAAGCTTAGTTATGACATTCTCTTTTGACATTCCTGGAGGCTTTGTGTTTGTAATCTTCACATAGTAATAACGTTCACTGTGGTAGGTAAAACGTAGCTATGATAATTACGCTTTCCTCATGTTTGATGACAGGATGTTGTTTCTTTTTGTTTCCAAATAAAATCATGAGGAAAGAAAAGAAGAGCAGTGCCCTGCTGCCAACAAGGGAGGGCGCAAGGTAGCAGAAGCCACCAGTGCCTGCTTCTGGGAGATTTAGATTGGATGTCAGGAGGAAGTTCTTCTCTGAGAAGAGTGGTAAGGCACTGGGACAGGCTGTCCAGAGAAAGTGTGGATGCTCCGTCCCTGGAGGTGTTCAAGGACAGGTTTGGTGGGCACTGGGCAGCCTGGTCTGGTGGGTGGCAGCCCTGCCCCCGGTAGAGGGGTTGGAGCTGGGTGATCTCTAAAGTCCCTTCCAACCCAAGCTATTCTATGATTCTGTGGGAGTGTGCTTTGTTTTACCTGTATCTGTGATATCTGTATATCTGTGGGCAGATGTGGGGGATCGGTGGCAGAGATATTTTCTTTATGGTCTTCATCTGCATAGAAGAAAACTAATTATTTCTCATTTAATGACTTCTTGATGTCTGGGGCATAGAGGATCACAGAAGCATAAAGTGTTAAAATCCCATGGACTGAAATCATCAGCTCTTTATGATCTGCCCTTTTACACCAACACCCCTCAAAGATGTTGCATACAAGTATGTATATTTAAACCATCCCTCCCATCATGGAAATGGCGTTTCATTTTATTGAGATGTAGATAAATGTGCAGGGGGAGACTGGCGTTTTTTCAGGCTCTTCCTTAATACTATTAAATAATAGTGTAATTAAAGGCTCCAGCAATTTGCCATCTCTTTTCACATGGAATTACTTCAGATGTCTGGCATACACTCTCACCCTGTTGTTCAAAGCCATTACAGTCCATACAGTCAATAATCTGCAAATTAAAAATTCAATAAGTAGACGCATTAAAAATTGCATGGTTCCAATTCAGTCCATACTTCCAATTCAGGCTGTTTAGTGTTGGAAGGAGGTTTCTGAGAAGCTGGAGATGTGACACCATTTCATGATGCCTCAAACCATTCTTGGTGCACACCCAACCACATGACAGCTGCAGAGCAAGGGCTTGTTTGCAGGCTGTATTGAATCTGAAGCTGTTATATGAATATATAACATCATAAGTGGGCATAATTGGAAATTTCTCTCGTAAAACCCAGCTATCTAAGTAGCTTGATATGCTGGTGAGGTTGGTGCTGAACTAATAGCTGAGCAGAAATGTAAGGGGAGGTGCATGTCTTTCCGAATTGTCAGCAGCCTAGCCATCGTGTTGCTGGGGTGGGATTCCCTTCTATGTGTGCCCCATTCCAACCTGCTGGCCCTGGTGCCCTCCGAGCCTGGTGCAGCCCAAAGCCCTGGGAAGCTGGGAAAGGGGCTGACATCTTATCTCTGCTGTCATCTCTCGTTTGTCCTCACGTTCTGTATCACAGCCACTTGTTCTGAGTTAGAGTGAAAATGATGGGAAGTTTGCTTCTATCGTGCATACTGCTTTTGCTTCTGATACCTCTACTGGTGTTTTGAGATGTGGTTTCTAGCGGGGTTTCTTAGTGCAAAAGCCCCCAAAATCCATCTTGTGAATGCTGCTTTTGAGTAAGTAGTCTATCGTAGCAAGAAGCCACAGTAATTCAAGGTTGTTGTCTCTAAATCATCTCAGAGCTTACCACTGGTAGGACAGGCTTGTTGCTGTTGTGATGCCCTGAGCACAGCAGAGGCCATTTGCCTTCCAAATACGTCCTTGGCAAGGAGAGGGGGTCAGCCCCTCCGTGATGCCCCTCCTGCTTGGGCTCTGAGGGCAGCCTGCAGGCAGGAGGTGCCTGCCCTCTTCTGAAGGAAGTTTAAGGTTGGCATAGACACTGCTTCTCCAGACAGGAGATCCTGGATGTGAAGTTCATATTATCTTAGAATTGTTTCATTTGGACGTGACCTTTAAAGATCATCTAGTTCTAGGTTCTTCTGTCTGTGCTAGAGTTCCCATTGTACTCACCAGAAATATTATTTTCCATGGCATTCCCCATCCCCACCCTTTCCCAGAGTGAAAGGAGTTGCATCATTGCAGCAGCTGCAGTGCTTTGAAGCCATGTCAGCCTGTGCCTTGTGCGCAAGAGATGCCATCCGCCAGCACAGCAGGCTTGGGAAGATGCAAAGCCCCAGATGGCTGCACCCGGTGCAGGCTTCACTTAACAGAAAATTTTAAAAAAAAAAAAAAAAAAAAAAAAGCACAACACCAAAGGTACCAGATGACATTAGTTTTAATCAGAAATGATCAATGCGAAAATATCTGAGACCTTTACTCACATAGGGTATTAAGGGCAGTTTTATCTCTAATTCTGATTGATCAGCACACCGTCACACAAATGCTTTAAACGTCTTTCTTTTATCTCTGGAGAAAAACGCATAGGGTGACTTATTTTCCTCTCTCTCTATCCTTGGGAAAGGCAGAAGGACCGTAACACAGGAGATCCCTTCTGGTGCAGATTGAGGGGATGGGGATGGTGGCAGCAGGGATTATGCGTATTTGGTGCAGCCCTATGGTCTCTGCACTGTGGGATGGCGAACAGGGGATGCTTGGGAAATAAATAGCATCACTCCGCTCAACATTGTCTCCTGTCTAGCATGTTAGCTATACTGGAAGCAAAACTTCTGTTCAGGATTGAGAAAGGGATAGGGATGAAGAATTTTGGCTCTGGTAGGTTTGAACATGAGCAAACCTTAGCTTTGGGGATTCAAGGGAGGCATGGTGCTACAGCATGTGGATGGACTGCATTTGCCAGAGAGAAGTTAGCTTGTTTATCCTGATAATTATCCTTTGGTTTTCCATTTAATATTTACTAATAACACTGTGCACTTAGAGGGCCTTCCATCCAAGCACTCGACAAACCTTAATGGAATAAGCCTCGTAGCACTCTGGGGAGGGAAGTGAATACCATTTTGTTTATCATGTGGAAAAAGTATGATGATGTAATTGTGCCTCCCTGAATTTATTTATTTCTTTTCTGCCATTATCTGTCTGATAAAATCCACTAACTAACAAAAAGCCCATTGTTTTAGAAATCCTTCTGGTGGTTTAACTGGAATATAAGATTAGTAACCAATTTGGACAGGAGCATAATTAGCACAACTATTTCCAGTAACTCCCTCTGACGATTGCAACAGCACTTGGGCATTTGCTTGCAGGACAAGAGGCCCAATAATAAAGAGGTTTTCTTTACACAAAGGATGGTTATATGTAGTAGAATATGAGTATATATGAGTAGAAAAAGGCTTAACAAGGTAGGCTGAGAGGGTCACCAGGGGCACGCACACCGTTCCCAAGTCTCTCTGGCTTGGAGGGAGACGGGAACTCCCTCCCCAGAGAGGCCATGCGTTGGGAGGAAGGCAGTGAGGGCACCAAGCTGTCACCCTATGCTTCCCATCAGGAGGATAAGGAGAGAGTGGTGAGCAGGTTGTATGTGCAGTGGCAATGGGGAGATTCCTATCGGGCATTCCTAATGTAGTCAGCATTAGGAATAAGCCAGAGAATTGCTTAAAAATGCAGAACTTGTACAGGTGATGCATACTGTTGATGTGAGTTGGAGCTGACAAAGAAAAATGGCAAGCTATTCTCCAATACAGATACATGCTGGGTTTCAGTTAGAGATTGGAAAACTTAACCGTACCCATGGAGTCTGTCATCTGCCTGCAGGACTGACTGTGCAGTTATTATAATTAAATTGAAAACTTCTGAATTTAAAAAAAAAAAAAAAAAAAAAAAAAAAAGTGTTATTTTATATCAGTCTGGGACAAAGCTTTATTAGTCCTAATTTGAAAGTAATGCAGTAAAGGCAGTATTTGTCAGATGCGTTTTTGCAGTGAAAGCTGGTAGGAATTGTGGGAAAACAATCCAGGAGAATGATTTGGGCTTGTTTTCACATTCCAGCCCAGAGTGCGTTCCGATACAGCACAACAGCTGAAATTGTATAAGGGAAACACATTTTACTTATTCTGGCTCAGAGAAGCAGCAGCAATTTGGCGAGTGGGTACACCATTCAAATCCTGGTGCATTTTAAATGACCAGGTGTCCACTCTGTTGCCTGCCTCGTTTTTTGTCAAAAAAAAAAACAAAAAACAAAAAAAAAAAACCCCAAAACATTTCTTTCGATGCAGAGTTTGTTCTCAATCGCCATATGATGTACAATATCTCCTCTTCACACTGAGGCAACAGCATCTGCATTTCCTTTGATCAGACATTGAAAGAAGGCTTCTTCACGTTGAAAGGAATCCTCTTTCTCCTTACGTTAGTAGTGCAAAGCAGATACCGCCAATATTGTGCCATGTGGCATAGCAGTTTTGTGTTTTGGACAACAGACTGGTGAGGTATATTCTCATTAGAGTTCCCAAGATTTCTGCACGTCTCCTGTGCGCTGAGATAAAGATACTTTTAGGTTTGTATTTCAGTACAAATATCAGCTATCTTCGAAAGCGTATTTTTAAATATCCGTGTATGAATGAAAGCGTTGCAATGAAATGTTACATCAGATAGAGAAAAATGTATTTTCTCCCTTCTTGTCCTTCTGTCTTCCTTATAAATGACTTTATCTCCTGTTGAGGGGAAAGCCCAGCCAGCACGCTGGACTATCTGTTAATTACAGGGATTATGTTCAGGCTGCTGCATTCCAGATTTAACTCTGAACCAGCAATTCACCTGTATTTCCATGCAAAGAAAATAAACCATTACTCTTAAAAATACCATTATAAAATTGAAACTAAATCACCTTGATCTTCTGGTTCATTCTTCATGCTGTATTGGAAGTATCGGAAAAATCTGCTGAGACATGTTAGTGCACATCAGTTCAGACTCCAAATGAGGCAACTTCAAAGATTTCTGTTGTCCTTTTTTTCCCACCAGTTTTTATGTAATAATAATGATAGTATATAACAATAATAGTAACAATAATAATAATCACAATGTTAATCTAGACTGTACCTTGAAATACCTTCCTTGAAGGTTAAAAATGGGAAGTATAATTTTAGTTTGATGCTTTTATGCCACATAAGTAATTTCTCCTCATTACAAACACATTTCAGGTTCTATGAATCAGTTTTGTTTTGTATGCATTGCAGCTAAAATATATTTCCACAGGTTTTCTGGTATTTAAAAAAAAAAAAAAAGAAAGAAAAAAAAACCAAAAACAATTCTTAATAGAAACGTAAATGTTATCTGATGTTTTAGATATAATTAGAAAGTATTGGTATAAAGTATCCTCGCCTTGGATTTGTTTCCCATTTCAGATAATATATTGCAAGCACTCTGCAATAAATTCAGCAGTTTGAAATTGATTTATGCTGAACCTTTGTGATATTAACGTTCTTGTTTTATAATTATGAGCAAAAGGAGCATAACCTTTTCCTAATATATTGAAAAGAGAGAAGCGATGTTTCAGGAAAAATCGTGTGTCACCGCTCTTACTTTTTCCCCCCTCTCTCCCTGGTTAGCCCTGCTCTCATTTCTTCAGCTAACACTGATACACAGTGACACATAGTGCAAGTAGCAAGACTGCAGCAGAACTATGTGCTTATGTCTCATTGCTGGGAATACAGCGCGTGGTCTTCTGGCACGCTATCTACCTACCGAAGCAGCACGCTGAAGTTGCATGGATCTTCATTAGTAAAAATTAACAACAACTTTCATACTGCCTGCTTCAGAATGTTGACAAAGACCAGTAAGTCCTGATTTCAAAATGTGCGGCACAGGATCGTGTCTGTGTTTGCTTTTTTGGGGGGACAATTTTTGATATGGTAGAAAATGAAGTATGTTAACATGAGGGCTCTCACATTGCATTTATCTGTGAAAACCACTAAGTTCATACTCTTGCAAATTGGTTCTGATGCTGAAGAAGTGCCAGATCAACAGTGCTTTTCTTCCCCTCTGTATCAGTGGTTTTTAATCCCCTTCAGTTCCCATCAATATAGTTAGAGGGCTTGACACATCCTGACCAGCCCGCATGCAGCTGTGCTGTCTATTTGAAGGGCAGGGTTTCTCCTCGATTCCATCTCCATCCAGCCTGGGCTGGGGAGGTCTGCACAAGGGGAGCTGCAGAGAGCTGATGTGTGAGATAAGGAGCCAAGGGCTGCTCAGGAAGTACTGGAGGTTTTTACTGTATTAAGTGAAAACAAACAAACAACTCTTCCCCGTCTCTCCCCTCCCCCCCCTTTTATTAATGCTCTTTACATCTTGAAAATCAGAATATGAGCGAGTCTCTTCTCTCCACAGCAGTTGAGCTTTTGACCTTTCCTCGGTAAACTGCCACCTCTCAGTCCCAAAGTTACCGAAAAGTGCCAGGTATTCAGCACCAAGCAATGAAGTGAGGTGCTCTTAGAAATTTTTTTTTAATTATTTTTATTTTTTCCTGTAGAAAATGTTAAAATTTGAGTTCAAAAGTGATGTTTCTGATCAGTAAGCCTATTTCTAAAAGACAGTGGCTCTCTTACCTGGCTGTAATGAGAACCGCAGTTCTCTATGAGACCCCCACCTCAGCACAGGAAAGCCGCAGTTTTCAACCGACATTAGAAGAGAGATTGTCTTTATCTTACCGGGGTGCTTTGTAAGGTCCTGGGAGCTCAGGAACTTGTCATGGTGCCTCTCCCGCTCAGCCTTCATCCCCTCAGCATTTTGGGAGCGCCCGCAGAGATAGGCTCTGCACCATACATAAGGGCTCAAATCCAAAAGACCATTTAATTCAAGTGTGTGAATAATCCCACTGAAGTAATTTAAAATAATCATATGCTTAAAGTTAAGTGTGTGCTTAAAAGCTTGGCTAGGCTGGGGCACTGCCTGCCCCCCCCGTGGCCACATCACAGCATCACCTCTGTGGTGAAGGGAAGGGCTGTACCAAAGGGTATCGCCTCCCGTGGCTTTGGAGCTCGGATTCATACCATTTATCTTGCTGTGTTAAACACCACAAAGATAGGGAAAAGAAGATTCTCAAGAGGTTAAGGAATATACAGTCTGAAGGACATACTAAGTGCAAATTGCAAATATAGAACCATTATGAAAAAGTAATTAAAAAAATTAATGCTAAAAGCAAGTATGTTCCGTGTTACACCATGTATGCCTGCAAGTAAGCCTATTACCAGAACTGTAATACACAGGAACAGTGAAAATCCCTGTACGTTACTAAACTGCTAGAATGAAAAAACTAGACATTCTTTTTTCTCTGTCTACATACAGTCAGTCTGTTCTAAAGACCATCCTACTTCTGTTGTAATGTTTTATGTTCCTTGGGTTTGGTTTTGGTTGCAGTTTTTGAGAAAGCAAATGCCCTGGATGCAGTTTGACAAAGGATATTGTCAAATAGATAATATACATCACTTTTAGAAGCTGATAAAAGGGATATAGATTTCCCTTGCTCTGCTGCAGTGTTGATGGTGCTTCAGAAAATATAATATAAAGGGATTTTCTGTCTTTTTATAATTTTAGCTATTTAGACGATTATCAGGACCTATTTTTGAATGAGTATCTAGGTGTCAGGAACGCATGTGATACTACCTCCTTTCTTCCCTGTACTGTAAGAGAAATATGCTGTGCTGTACCACAGCTTATGGACTGTGTTTATGAAATGCTGGGTTTTGACTAAATTCAGTTGCAATTGTCCATTCAATTTCAAAATAAAAGCAAGTTTGTTTACTGAATTTCGTATTGGGTGGATGTTGTGGTATATGCTGAGTGTATTTATGGTTTAAAAGAATGATGATTCAGCAAACTTACTGCATAATAATCCTTACTTCATCGTTATACTGTAAGTGGTTAAAGCCAAGTGTACATGAATATATAATGTGTTCCTCCAGTTCTGCAGCATGGTAATACATTATACTGGTGAGCTACCGAGACATTTATTCCAAAGGAAATGCAGAGAGTGATTTAGAAATGCCAATAACAATAATGCAATTACAGTTGCAAAACATCTTAGTTGACCAAACAAATCTTTTCTAAATGCACCTAGAATATTTCTTTAGCACATTTAATTAAGTATATATTCAGCATATTTAATTTAGGACCCAATTAAGCACCAAAAGCATAGAGGTATAAAATACAGCGCTGCCTTCCAGGCACTCCTGCTCATATTCAGCAACAGTTGTATTTGGAGCTATAGTGCTGCTGCAAAGATGGGAAAGACAATGCAAGCACAAGTGGCCATATTGTAAACTGGCACTGGTATCTACAATAATTATAGCAATCATTCAAATGTTCCAGCAGTCGATACAGTTGAACTTCAGACAGGTTGCAGCTCTTAATTTATTAATGCAATATTTTTACTTTATGAATTTCTCAAGGCAATCTCTTTACTTATATGTATGCAATTAGTTGTGTTAGATTCTCTCCAACTTAGCAGGAATGGATCTTAGTACAGTATTTACAACCATCTTTGAACCTCTGGTTTGTATATCAAGGTGTCAAGATGTCTTAGAGGCAAAGAGCAGAACGCATGCAGTGGAAGTGACAGTGACATGAAGTTACATCGCTCCAAACAGTAAATCACGATGCTGAGAAAGCAGATGATGTTCACAATAAGGTCTAAACAGAAGGGCACTTTGACCTACAACATAATACCAGATTAATGACCAGCTGAGACTAATTGGCCCTATATCCAGTGGCTGACAAAAGGCTGCCGTTGGTATGCCCAGCTCCTGCCCCATGGCAAGGTGAGCGGCATGCCTGCAGGTGGCTGCAGCACTGCTGCTTCTCCCTCTGTGGATGAGGGCAGCTGAGAGTAGGGCTCCCCCCGCACAGAATCTTGGAATCGTTGCATGGCTGAAGTTGGCAGGAACCTCTGGGTCCATATGGTGCAGCCCCTGCTCAGGCAGGGCCACCCAGAGCAGGGTAGCCAGGGCCATCTCCAGGCTGAACATCTCCAGCTCGCAGCCTTTGCTCAGGGGAGAGGAGAGTTCCATTCATCATTTTGTGGCCCTTCACTGAATACCCCAGAATGTCCTCGTCTCTCTTGCACTGGGAAGCATGTGTTTTCCCAGCTAAGAGGCAATTTTCCTGTGTTTCTTTCAGAGGCATTTGTGTATGTGCCAGGAAATCCCGTCACTCTCTCTAAAGAGAAGCAGCCCTGCCAGCCGTCACTGTGTGTTTGTTGGGCTGCACTCACACATGGAGCTGTACTCCTGTGGAGCAACTCTTTGGTCGTGGGGATTTTCACAGCTTCATCTTCCCCTGACGTAGCTGTGGCTATTAAAGCTATCAGTTTTCTCACACTGCCCTTGATCTGGTGTAAAACTTTATATTGGGGTTACGGAAACAAGGTGTCTTTGTGGCTGGTAATGCCTGCTGCAGTAAGTACCATTTAGTACTGATGTGAGGGTTATTGCTTGAGTACCGCATCCTGCAGTGATGTCTTGCATGAGTACCATAATTCATGTGTTTTTAGGATTGGCATATGGCACATTTCTCTGAGATGGTTTAGTCTCTGGCTGACTGTCCCTGTTAAATCAGCTCTTAGACTCCAGTGTACCCTTGAAGTTTGGGTTAGGCAAACAACAGAAAAATGCTAAAAGGAAGAAAATCTCTGAATGTCTTGTAAAGGATTTCTTGCCCTTGAAAAATGGATAGGTTGTCCTTTAACCTCGTGGCACCTCTTCCAGCTGTCAGTCATACTGTGAACTTTTGAGATTTCTGAAGTATGATACGGAGAAACAAAATGGTATCTGCTCGTTCAAAATGGTGAGTATTGGATTAATCTCTTGAAGCATGTTGATAACAGATGGAATAAAAGATCACATAGCACAGCTCACATAGGCTAAGGTTAACCCCAGTGTCCTACTCAGTGTCCCTTTTCTTCTTTAATGTCACTGCTAATTAGGTAGCATGAGTGTCTGTAGCCTTCTGTGGGGTGTTGCTGAGAGCCTGCTGACTGCTGGTGTGCCTGGAGGCAAGCTCTACCTGTACTGAAGCACTTGGGTTCAGCTTAGTGTTGCGCTCTGGGCCATTCCAACGGGGTGAAGGAAGAATTGCTGCAAATGCTATTGTATTTAGTCATTTCTGTCCTGTCACTGTGTCTGCCTGCATGTGGGAGGCTCAGTTGGCTCATCAGGAGGTTAGGGAGCTGCTGTGCTCGTGGCGTTGGTGCCCACTCATCTGGCAGCAGCAGCAGCACTGATGAGAGCTCACTTGGATACGACTAACTCAGAGGTGCTGGCCGGCTCCCTAAGTTTCCTTCCACATTTCCCATTTCATACAGGTGTTTATCAGGGCTTGGTAGAAGAGCTGCAGCGCCAAGCCCTTCCTTGGGTTGACACAGGAGGGTGGTATTTCATGGGAGGCGCAGCTGCAGTTTAATTGTGTTATATTCCGTAGTAAACTTTTTCATCTGAAGTTACATTTAGATTTGAGGTAAAGTGATTTTCTTCCTTTCTTTTTCTTCCTAAATGAAGAAATGATTATACCTTTTACTGTGCAATAGCTTCCTGTCTTTGTTTAAATACTTATATTTTGATATATATATGTATTTATTTTGACTCAGTAAGTGCCAAGTACATTTATGATTCTATATACCCAAGAGTAACAGCAGCATCCTATACATATGTCCTATATCTCTTCTGCTTATGCTGTTTCAGTGGCATATTTAGTGATATGCGACCCCATCAGAAATACTATGCACAGTTCAGCTCAGCTGTATGCACAAATGATAAATTCCGTTTGGAGCAGGTGCAGGGAATGGCTGCTGAGAAGATCAGAGGACTGGAGAGCCTATCCTGTGAGCAGAGGCTTAAAGAGCTTGGCTTGGGCAGCCCAGCAAAACAAAGGCAGAAAGATGATATGGTTGTTTACCATAAATACTTAGAAAGATAAACACCAGGGAGGGAAAGGGCTATTCAAGCTAAAAGACAGTGTTGATACAAGAAAAAATAGATGTGAACTAGCCACAAGCACAGGTAGGCTGAAAATTAGAGGCAGAAGATTTGACCATAAAAAGGTTGAGGTTCAGGAAGAGCTGCTGCTGAGGGTGGCAGGGGAGGGAAAATATCTCCCAGTGGCTGGTGATCAGTTTATAAAAGGGACTGTACCACTTTGGAGCCTGTGACACCAGGGACCTGGATTTGATGGCTGAGAAGATCATTTCCATTCTTGAGTCCCTGTTCTGTGCAAGGTTTGCCTCGTGTAGATATGATGGCAGGGCTCCTTTCCCACTTTACCATCTAAGAGGGGGAGATACCAGGCTGTGGCATGCATTTCTCTCTGAGCATCACGCTGCCAAATTAGAATCAGGACTTAGAAGAAGATCCAGGAATAAATAACTTTGATCTTTCAGAGAAATTTTCATTTTCATCTGTATTTCCTTCCTCACGTGTATGGCGTGGTGAGATTTTGCTCCTTTGTACAGCAGTGTTATTTTTCTGTCAGCTTTTTGGCATGTAAAACTAGGAAAGAAATTGTCCTAGCATTAGAGACCCAGGGACTGGGAAACACTCCTGCTCTCTACGTGTAGTAGTACAAGGCTATTCTTCAACCTGAAGGGACTATAGAAGGCAACACATTATGTTGGCAATTGTTGCAGTGAACGCCGCATCGTCTGGCAAGAGGCTCAGCTTGATGTGGACAAAAAGTGAATTTCTCCTTTGTGTCTACATCCTTAGCTCCCTCATGATGAAAATAGAACCTGCTTTAATCTTCCTGAGGCTGACGGAAAGATACCGCGCAGACTGCAAGTCAGCAGTTGCCCACACAATTGTTTGGCAAAATCTATTTTTAAAAGTCCATAAATTCCCCAACTAGACAAACTGGGATCTAACAGAAAAATATAGTCACTAATGCACTATCCTTTTAAAGAAAGACAATACTCTCCTCTTTCCTCCATCTCTCCTGGGAAAAACCTGCATATCTTAAAATGGAAATGCAATGTGCCTCTGAAGAAAGCCTCCTCGCGACAGCTGAATCCTGCTCCCTGGCCCTGTTACCCAAAGTGCTTTCTTCATAGACCCATTGGAGGTAGGAGTGAGGTGAGAGAGATGCTCTGTGGCACCAGAAGGGTGGAGGATCAGGGCTGCCAGCAGTGCCCAGCACCTCTGCAGCACATGTAGGCATGTGTGTCTGACAGCTGGAAACCCACTTATGCCTCTGCTTGGTTTCCGTTCCCCTGTGCATCCCCTTCTTCCCCTGCTCAGTCAAGGGAGCGATGTGGGAAGTTTTTGCTGACTGTGAATTCAGTCTCATCTTTTTTTTTTTTTTTCCTTCGCTTATTAAAGTTACAGGCTGAGAATGAGTTAAAATTGCCTGTCCCTAGCGGTGTTCAAAAAACCTTAAAGACGTGAGAACACGCTGCATACATGAGTCACCTACACTAAGTGCCCTTTAAAAATACAGCCTTGGGCTTTGATGTACAGGCTTGTATTATTTTGCCTATATTTTAAATCATTCATAAGTGGTTTTCAGGCTGACCTGCTGGTCTTTTATGCAGAAAATTGTACAGATTACCTGAAGTGAAGCTGTAGTACAGGAGTTTATTTAACTGTGTGGCTTTACTTTTAAGAATTTCATATGTGAAAGGGTTATTTGTGCATGAATGAGCTTGCACTCCAAACATAAATTGTTTATGTAAATACTCAAATCTTACTGTAAATCTTCAGTGAGGAAACCTCCTTCTTGAATTAACCCCCCCCATAAAAACCTAAAACCAAGAGCCTCAAATGAGAAGCGATTATGATAGAATTATGGTTTTCAATGTGTATTATTATATGTGCCTACATTTAGATTCCCAAAGGGACCAATTTACTAATATTAAGTATTCTTGCAATAAATGGGATGTGGTAAAGAGAGAGCTGCATATCTTTCTTTAAAAAGAAAAGCCAAAAAAAAAAAAAAACCCACCAAAAAACAACCTTAGAGTTGAATTTCAAATGAATAATAGTAGCATTGCAGTTCCAAATGAGTGGGACTTTTTCCTAAATCTCTTATTAATTACGAATTATCATAAGGCAAAATATCTGCATTAATTTGCCAAAGGCAGAATAAAGATTGGTGTATTGCAGTACTCGCAAACTTATTCTGGTGGTGCTGCAATGCACAAAACTTCTAATAAATTGGGGAAAATGATGAATTTGACAACAGGCAATTAATGCTAATCTTTCCCTTTGCAGGGGTACATTTTATGCTGGTGTTGTAAGAGCAGAATTATTAGCTCTTCTACTCTGCTTTCAGCCATACTGCATGCAGTGTTCTGCAGTATGTTGTAGTTGTCTGTAAAATGCCTCCTCAAAACAGTGATTGTGGCTCACAAATGGCAGGAAACTGAATTTGGAGAAAATCCTGGAGACAGCAGACAGTACGACTACTTGGCTACTTCTGCCATTCTCTTTGTGAACTCATTGTCTTCAGCGCTGAGAAGATGCTTTTAGACTAGGCTGCATTGTATTCTTGAGAAGCTCATTGTTGTGAGCCTGAAATTTAGATGGATGTGATTCATTTACTAGGGGAAAGAGCTAAACTCTTACTGAAGTAAATAGCATTTTTTATGAAGTTAATTATTCTATTTTTTGTTCATAGATAATGAAAAGCATGTTGAAGCATTGTAGGGGAAAAAACAAACAAACCAACCTGTATTTTCTTCAGGTGATAATGGTATCCAGATAGAAATTTCCCATTCTTCCGAATACTGAGTGTATGTAATAGAGCATGGGACACATTCAGTGTATTTGTTAAAGTCCCTGGGTGCAGAGCTGATATGGGTCGTGGTCTAGAGGGAGGTGTTGCTGGTCTGGAGGTCCCTGCCTACAGGGGGATTGGAACTAGTTGGTCTTAAAGGTCCCCTCCAACCCAGACCGTTCTAAGAATCTCTGAAAGTAAATATCTGAATGTGTCTGTATGCACTGTGAGTGAGGATTTCATTTTTAAAAGTCCCTGTTTTTTTCCTATTTTTAATTCTTGAGCTGTTTCCTATTGAAATGGACCCAGGCACATGGGACCCTATAAAAACATGCACATACTGAAAATTTATAACTTTGGTTTAATTTCTGTTGCCCATTCAGTTCAGTTGGCACAAGAGAAGATGTGCATGCTTGATTATCAGATTGCCTCCCTTCCCCCTTCCCCACATTCCCCCTTCCCTCTTTCTCTGGTTGCATTCCCTCTCTATTTCTTCCTTGAGTTTTATGTGTTTGAGGTGTGAAATATTTAGTAAACAAATCCTTATACAGAGGTCACATTTTTTTTTCTTTGTCTATATGTAGATACAACTGCATAAAAATGCATAACCCTGAGTGACAAAACACATTACTTCCTGACCTGGGAGATGTGGGATTACCAGAAGAGAGTAGTCTTATTGTTAGCAGTAGAGGTTAAGAAGCTGGTTTAGCGTTTTTTGTCGTGCTCTGTCTTGAAGTTAATTTCAAAGCTAATTGTAGGGCTTGCTTCTGCTATTCCTTTCCTTACTCACGAATCTACCTGCACATCTTTTGTGTGTTTATAGATGCATACATTTACATATGCATTTTTCCTTTTTCTATCCCACCAAAAACCTCCACCAAAGGCCAGGTCTGGTGCACTAGATGGAGTGTCAGTATGACAAAGGCCTGATGACACTTGTGTGCTGCTTACTTCTCTGGTTTCAAGAACAGAAAGAAGAGCTATTAACATTTGCTTATACAACTTTATGTCTCTGTAAAGCAGTTGCTTGTATTATCTTGTTTTGTGTATATGATATGAAATGATTCAAATAATGCTCTACACCCTTTGTCCAATGGGCATGGGGCTCAAAACTGTGGTCTAAATAGCTGACCCAGAGGACCTTGGCACGAACAGTGAGAAGAAGAAACTGCCCATAGCAGTCTGGAAAGAAGGAAAAATTCTAGATGAGATTTCAGATGCAATTGCTTGGTTTCTGAGGTGCTTGCAGGTTTCTGTACAAGTAAATGTATAAGTTCTCATGAACCTAAACAGGCATGGAAGTTCCCCCATGGTGTATTACTGGTGATTTCCACAGCGTGCAAGGCAACGTGGCATACCCACAGGTCTCCACCAACATTCTGTTGGATTCCAACGTGTGAAGTCAACTAGAAGCTCCACACAGGACCATAACAGTTCTGCTGGGGCAATTGGAACTCAGAGATGGTCCTTAGAAAGGAACCTTCTATAAGGTCAAGTAGCCCCTTACGCTACAAGCCTCTTGGAGGAATACTCTAGGCAGGAGCTTTTTTCAGTGGGGAAATAGGAACATTGTAAAGCTGGAAGATGCAGACATAGCTGACGAGGTACTTCCTAGACGAGTAGTTCTCCTTACAGTGCATGGAAGTGACTGTGGGTGGAGAATAGAGGTTTCTGTAGCAAATCAGAGTTTCTCTGCCAGCAGCTAAATCCCATATGGGAGCATCAGCTGCACTTCCAGACAGGAGCTGAGTCCTGTGGCTGCTGGAGAGATACTGTTAGTTCCAGCCTCAAGATTGCTGAAACTCCCCACGGGGCTTTCCAGCTATGAATAAATCTGTTATTCCCTGACACAAACTGCTGAAGCTGGGTCTTCCCCATCTGCACAGTGCCCCTTTTCCCCCTGAACAGAAATAAGGCATCTCTTTCCTTCCACAGCTCCTATGGTTCCAGCAGGAGCTGGTATTTTCCATTGGATTAGGTTCTGTAAGCTTTTCATATTCTTTTTGCCATACTTTCCTCTGCAGAACTGCAGAGGAGATGAGGGACATTGCTTCCACCTGGACTTGGTGTGCATATAGTAGGTTCCAGAACTGTTTCTTGAGTTTTCACCCGCAATGTTGCTTCGCATTTGTTAGCACTCTATCATTTGTGCTGCATCTTAAAAATCACTGCAGTGCTGGCTGTGAAGGTGCCCCATAGACGTTGATACTGCAATTTTTAAGGAGCAAAGATCATTACATTTTTAAATGTTCATTTAGGATTCTGATTTAAAGCCAGAAAAAAAAAAAAATACAAAAGAATCCAAGTTAAAACAGGAATAGTTCCATGCTGAAATAGCTGCAAAGAGTAAATCATACATTTAGTTACATTTGATTGAGAGAGTTTATTGCTCAAGCGAGCAAAATATGTAGCCCCAGGCAATGCAAGGGTAGTGACTGTGCAAGCATGCCACCTGCAGCCATGCCAGCGTACCCAAACGCCTTGGTACCACTGCATTCACTGTCCTGAGTAGGAATTGGAGGTCATGCCAGATGGTGTTGCAGTGCAATGAAGTGGACTAGAAAGAGGCCACCCACCTCATTTGCACTTGTGACTTAAAGTAATCGGTGCTTGAATGTCAGTGATTGGCGATAAAAACCTAATTTACTAACCCCCAGTGCTGTGAGTGCCCCTTTTCTGCACGTGTGGTGGAGATCGTAAAGTCTCTAAGATTACTCATGGTATTGGGGCCTCTGATAGCTTGAGCCTTCATGTTATTTTTACATCTTTTTTTTTTTTTTTTTAAATTTAATCTTGTATGCTCCAGTTGAGCTACATTAGTGGATTAGAATACAGTATGATCTTAGGAGAATTCCACTACAATAGATAGATGGTTGGATGGACGGACAGACAGATGCAAGTTTAAAGCACAAGAGGATTTGCATATTTAGTTCTGCTTTACAGCCTCCTTTAGAGAGTGGGATTAATGATCTGCTAAATTATCGCAGTTGAGAGTCTTCAGTATTAGCGTGAATGTGTATCCTGCTAGAGCTAGTTTTACAACTTTTCCAGAGACGTTTACAAATCTTACTGGGAGGAGGAGGGGGGATCTGGTTGTTGATAAAGCAGCTGGTGCCTAGAGAAGGAAGAAGAGAGATCAGAAAATCGTCCCTTTTCTGGCATATCTAAGAGCCTTTCCATCACCCAGTGCCTGCTTTTACAGCATGAGGAGGAAGAGTGTTCTCCAAGGACTCTTTGCTTTTTGAGTGCCCAAGATGCTATGTTAAGCACTTACTGCAAGTTGTCTTAGAGGAATGTCTTCCAAAAAGCGTTTATTTGGGAGGGGAAAAACAGCTCATGGAGGCAAGTGAACTTCAGATGCCTGACATGCCTTTTGGTCCCTGATTTTAAAGTGTTGTGCTGGAGCAAGGTGTGCTGCAGTAAAACTTGACTCTGAACGAGAGGATCTGGGGCAAATACCACTACTGGCTGAGCCAGCACCAGCCTCATAAACTTCCCTTTGATCTAGCCATTAAAGGAAAGAACATTACTTGGCATATTTCTTGGTTACACATATTGCGTTCTTTGGTCCCATTAAATAATAATGAATAATAAATGGCATAGTTTGGAACAAAATTCTGCACAGCTCAGTAAGAGAAGAGGGCTAATACCTTTAGCATCTCATAGGGGAAGACATGAGCGCATCCCGAAGCCTTGTCTATGGCTGGAGGTCTTAAAAAAGCAAGGAGTGGTTTCCAGCTATTTAACTGATACATAATGCCAGTTTTGACAGGTGTCAGTAGAAGAGAAAATACCCTTAGACTGCAGTTAGGTAGGAGAAAGGGTGCAGGCTGCTGAGGTGAGCGAGTCTCCCCACTGTACTGAGTTATATACTATAGTAATTCTTCACAAGAACAATGCAGGAACAAAGACTATTTGATTTTACACACCAAATTTATGCTCCAAGATTTATCTGGCTGAAATTAAGGACTCAAGAACATAGATGTTTTTAGTTCCTTGTACAGTAGAGGGAATCATACAGATATTCCATGAAGTGATTCAAGTTTTAATTGAACCAAGAGGTGCTTATTTGCATCCCCTGAATGCAGGCAACCCAGCTCCCTTATGTTAGTCTTTGTGCATGCACCTCCCGGAGCTTAAAGTGATACCCAGAGAAGGTATTAATATGATACCCAAGAGATCCACGAATGCCGGAGAAGGAACATCTATGTGAGAAACAGATTCTTGGCATGCTGAGGCCTGACCCAGCCATCCTTGAAGGTGGCAGGAGCTTCTCCAGCCACGTAAGGCCAGTGGTGAGCAAGCAGCCTGGGCAGCAAGTCTCAGCTGTCTGCGGGTGAATGAGTACCAGACCCCTGCCCCTTCTCTCCCTGTTGCTGTGCTTGTCCTGACTTCACTTGGCTTGATTGACTGTCATTTTTGCTTATCGGGGGCTGAACTGGGGATATGTTTGGTGCACAATGGTGGCTTGATGTCGCAGAGGTGAATGTTAACTGGGTACTTTGTAAGGTTCAAAATGCGTATCTTCTCCCAAGCAGTACCTATCAATAAGGATGTCTTTGCACCTGTGTAGCCCTGTAACAGGTTTGTCTTCACCTCGTGTTTGAACATGGAATTGCTACCATTTCTCTGGTTTGCTCCTGCCCAGCTGCTGGAACTGTGTTTGGTATTACTAATTATTCTGGTAGGTTTTTTGTTTGTTTGTTTATTTGTTTGTTTGTTTGAGCATTCTGGCACCTCAAGGCACTGCTGTGCTGGAAACATCACACCCGCAAACTAAACAGACTGATCCCTGGCTAAAAACTGCAACAGAGGGTTGTGTAAGGAGGCCGTGCTGGTCTCCTGGCTGCAGGAGGTGAGGATGTGCTCCTGTCTCTGGCACTGGCTGTAGGGCACCTGGTGAGGGGCTTCAGAGATCTGTGCTTCAAGCTTTTGGTTTTTCTTGTCCTTTCACTTTTTTCTGTCTCCTAACGTGCATACCAACAACCTCTGTCCCTTAATTTTTGTTTCCCTTTTAATCTCTCCCTTCCTCCGTTGAACCCCTGCGCTTTCTCTCTGGCCTCATGTTTGCTCTCCCCGCTGACAAGCCCTGCAGCCTGCCTGTGAGCCCCAACCCTGTTCCCCTCACCGAGCCCCACACCCAGCTCTCTCCTAGCTCCTCTCTTTGCACTACAGCCTATCTCACACCTCCCTGCCAAGTGGAGCACTGCAGTAAGCGCTGTATGGAAAGCAGGAGCAACACCGAATGCCCCTGACAGCATTTCCCTCCCTTCCCTCACCCCAGGGGGTGCCTGGCATCAGAAAAAAACCTGAGAGGACCCCCAGCAGCCCCAGCTCAGCAGCCTGCAGCAGCCATGTGCTGTCCTGGAGTAAAGCTATCTAAGCCAAAGTTCAGGTGAAGGGCAGCAGCGTAGCCAGAAAGTCATGTGGCTCTCATGTTGGTTAGTATGTCACTTTGAACAGCTCTTATCTGATATTATTATGACTAACCCAGTGCTGACAGCATGGAACAGATTACAGGAGCCATGTGATGATTATTTAAGGCATCGCTGGGTATAATGTGTGGCTGGCATTAACCCCTTCAGCCTAGGCTGGCCCAGTTTGTACAGGGTGCTGGCAGAAGGCACTGCTGAGGGCCGAGCTCGCTTTGCTTTTTGTTTCCATAGGGCTCTTTTTTAATCACTTGGCTCTTTTAACCTATCTCTATGATTCGGAGCAGATTCACACGCTATGACGGCTTTTTTATTCAGCTAGATTTTTTCTCTCTTTTTAAAAAAAAAAAAAGTATCAATGGTGACTGTTGCACATATTTTGTATTTCTTGTGGTAACACGTGCCAATAAAATTCAGAAGCATTTCTGTTTTGTTATGGTTGATCTTTAAAGTTATTGAGAGCAGCACTGAAGTCATAGCTGGCAAAATAGACTTCACTGTTCTGCATAAATGTCAGCAGCACAGAGGCGATACTTTCCAAGAGGTAACGATTTGCACGCTGAGCAGGAGCGCGAGGCGAGCACACATATCGTACCCTTTAAGCAGGCTGACACCTGCACAGGGCATTTCAAACAACAATGCCAAAAATGCAGTGTTATATTAAGCGCGATAGCGGAGGTGGCTGTTCAGCTGTTGTGGCAGATGTGAGAAGCGCAGCGCGGGATTGGGCTGAGCGGTTGGTGCGTGCTGGTGGCTGCCTGTCAGCATGATGTGCTGGCGCAGCTTTGGGGGTAGCCAGTAGGTAACTCCCAAGATGTGAAGGATCCACTCCTGGAAACGCCTGTCTCATGAGCAGCTTTGCTCTATGGTGTCAGTAATCCTGCTCACTGTTCCTGGCAGCTGTTGCAGGCATCCAGGCCTCACATCACCCCGGCACCACACAACTAACAGCGACATGCTTGCACTACCAGGGATGTGGTTCGCCTCCCTCTGTGTATATGGCTGCGTGGGGAGGCTGAGCAAGTGTGTGTGTATGTGGCGGGAGCAGGCCATGCACGGTGAATGTGCTGGCACACCTTTTGTCTTACCTGTGTCGAGGGACTTGAGGCATCCTCTCCCGAGGGGTGTGCAGTGGGGTTTCACCTCCAGCTAGGTCTGAAGCTGAACGTGGGGGATTTTGTGTTGTGAGAGACATGGCTGGGCCTGTGAGGAGCAGTGAAGGCTTTGAGAAAGTTCAGGCGCTCGGATCAGCTTTCCTGTGCACAACTGGGAGTGTGAAATCAACATTATCAGGCGTATTACAGCCTTTCCCTGGGTGGTTCAGCTAGTGGAGGCTGTGCTGCCGTCGTGTTGGGAAGGAAGCCCAAAAGAAAGATGTTGTGTGAAGGAGAATTCATGCCCCTTCCCTGACCCTTTCTGTGCAACTGTATTTCTCTTCCTCTTATGTCTGCAAAACCTCTGGCTCAAAAATAAAATAGAAAAAAAAAAGGGAGGATGGTCGAGAAAGGAAGTCTGGAGCAAGAGACTTGCATTCAATACAAAACCCCTCCCTCCATCTTAAGCTCCTGGCCAACCCCATCTACAATAGAAAGGATTGAGCACTGCAAAATATAGTTAAGTGTAATTACAAATGAGCCTCAAAAAGGCCCAGTAGGTTTTGGAAAGGGGCTCAAAAATCCCTCAGAAGAGGCCCTGAGCGCTCTTTATTTTTTAAGAAGGAAACAAAAGAGAAATGATCTCCCCTTAATTCTGCAACAGCAACAGCACACACGCACGTGTCTTGGAAACAAGTGTCCTTGTGAGGTTGGCATCACTTCCTGGGGGCAGACCACAAGGGTGTCCATACTGTGGTGGAACTTCAGTTCCTCTTCAGCAAAACTGTGAAAGACAGAACCACAGCAGCAGGAATGGAGAACTAGTCTGGCAGTATAACAGCAGTAGCAGCAGCAGTAGTAATGATTCACTATGAGTTTGGGCGGATATTCGTGCTCGGTTCTCAGTGCCCTCAGTGACTGTAATGAGTTCATCCTGCATGTGTGTATCGTTCTTGCTCCATCTGTAAGACGTGAATGATAAATTGCAAGCGTACAGTTCTGTGATGAGCTCAGATCATTAATATTTTGCATTGCTTGGAGATCCTTGATCTCCACAGTGCACAGAAGGCTAAAACATTACTTTCTTCTTTTCTTGAGCTGAATGACTCATGTTCTGAGAAACCTATTTTTTGCAGAGGCTTTATGAAATGTTTGTCCTAATGCTCATTTATCGAGAGTGGCACTGATGGAACGTGTTCTGGTGTGAAGCAGATGTGTCTATTTAATAGTTTACTTTGATGACTCCTTTAAGAGGTTTCATAATCTTTATATTTTACCATTGGGTTTGGAGTTTTATGCTCCTTTAACAGGTGTATTACCTTGATCAGATGTTTTCATTTTAAACTGTTGACTTATGAGCACATGGCCTGCAGGGATTGATGTGCAGCAAATTGATTCTTTTTAAGAGATTTATTCTTATATTCTCTTTTTATTTAGTGTATGAGTTCTCTAGAAAATATAGATGGCTGGTGATCATTAGTAAAAATGAAAATGGCCCACCATTAAAACCTTTGTTTCCTTTACTTTAAAAATTATCTGTAAGGATGGGAAAGCATATAAAAATGCAGTCTACAGTCAGACAGAGGTTGGTTTTCTGAGTGAACGCTTAACAAAAGCTGCTTTTTACACATTTCTTCTGCGCTTACAGTCACTATTGTTTTTGTACTCTTTTATCATTCAGGGGATTCATGCTATTTGAGAAGGATGGGTACTAAGATTACCTTAAAATGACTAATAGTAAGAGCTCCCAACATGAAGAGTTTGTCCTATCAGAACCTACATCTGTTTTAACAGATTCCGCTAAAAAAGCTCAGTCTGTCCAGCGTGTGAGGAGGAATGTAGCAGCATAGTTCTGCCATGAAAATAGCTTGTGTAATCAGTGGAATATAAATGGCAACAACATCTTGCACTCCCTTTTATGATGGTGGAAAGAGAAGGAATTCAGTGTGCAACCATATGACTTGGTCCTTCATGACTGAGAAGCTCCCATTTTTGCAGTATGCTGCAGCACAGCACCTCAAGTATCCGGGAAGAGGTAAATTGTTCCCATGCCTTGAGACCGAAATCTATCTGAAGAAAGAAGCAAAATAAAGGACCTTTATTTTAGCAAAGGAATTAGAAGTCTGTGAAACTGTTGGAAGCATTAATTAACAAAGTATTTTCTCATAATGGCCAGCATCTTTCTGAAAATAAGAGTGGGGAATCTGCTTGAAATAAAAAAAAACTGCACATATGTCTGCACTGCCTATGCAGACAGTAGAGGCAAGGAGATGGCAATAACTGAATGTTTAATACAAGGATAAATTTATAGCAAGTTTATCCCACGTGTGAGTCTCTGACATGATCTCTGTGTTGATGCCAGCATGGGTGGTGTTTGTTCCAGCCTGGTTGGAGTCCAGTCTGCGTTGATGCAAGAGACGAGTGTGCTGGGGTCAGGTCAGTCCTCTCTGAATGATAATCCACACCATAAAGCTACTGTAAATGATTCAGCATGGTTTAGTATTATTTTCAGCCAGTGCCCAGGAGAGGCCAGGACTGAGCTAGCATTAAGAATGAATTGTCCATGCTTCCTGCTCTTGTATAACTGCAGGTTGAGGTCACAGAGCAGTACAATAGGAAAATGAATGTTGCCTCCTTCTGAGATGTAGAATGCTTGTCTTCCATACGAAAAGATTTTGTACCAGGGTGGAGAGATTGGATTAGGGCTACAAATGCATTTGGTTTTTAGAAAGCATCTTAGGGCTTCCGGGAAAAACTTAAGTTACAGTTCTGCATGGTGCCAGGACTTTTAGGGAAGCTGCTGAATACCAGCAGAGGTAAAGAAGACAGTTGCCAACAAGTTATTGCTGCAGTTGGTGAATATTGTGATATTTACCAGGCTTACTGCTTAGTTCTTCACTGAACTCTTACTAAAGCTTCTTTGCAACATTAACTTTTTTTAAGTTGTTGTTTGATATCTGAGCCATTTTCTTCTGTTATCTTCAAAAGAGTCTGAATAAGTTGCTGTTGTAGATACCTAGTATTTTTAAAGTGATTGGAAAAGGCTACAGTAAGGCATATTGGGATGTACAGTTCAGGAAGGGATAGGTCAGGAGAAAAGAGAAAACATACAAACAGCAGAAATTCCTAATTATCTGAAGTTTACTTTTTTAGCAGCTACATTTAGATCGGGCTGATAGCACTATGATTACTCCATTTCATTGAGTAACAGACTTCAATATTGTGCAGTTTTGCTTGCGTGCAAATAAAAACATAAAGCAGAGCTCTGTGTGCTTCAGACTTGGCTAGTGAGTCCAGCCAAGAAAAGATGGAAACTCTGCCAAGCGCTTTTTCATTGAAGAGTTTTCTTGAAGTTTTAAGAGTGGAAGATCAGAGCATTGCAGACAAAATTACTGATTCCTGCTGAAGGCACTACTCTCTTCTCTGTGTTTAGGACCATCCTGTGAATGTGGGCTGGGTTTCTGGCGTAGCCGCTTGTGGCTGAGTGCTGCCCACACACAGGGACCATTTGACGTGGAACTGGTAATAAGCAAAATCTGCTGAATTTTGTTATATTTTTAGGAAATCTGAAACTTTGTTGTTCTGCATTGCGCTGTTGCAAATGCATCTTTTCAGTTCCTGGTTGATAGGAAATTCCAGGTGGAAATCTCAGTGGTGTTCCTTTTGCTGTCTTGTGATGAAGCTTAGGCTATCATCTATAATGTCATGGTAGTGCAGGTCTCACACTTTGCTCTTTTTGCCTTGTAGAAATGTTGATATATTTTTTTTCTTTTCAATTTTTCACCATTTACATCATCTTTCTGGGATGGAGAATGCTCCTGTACTTATAGACCATTCTTGGCTTTAAGATGGTTACAAACCTGTTATTTCAGAGGAGGTTGTGGCTAAAAGAGTAGAGAAAGCATTTGTTTCTGGTTTGGGTCTATTTTACAGTCCTTTATATAAAGAACTGCCTTGAAAAGCCCATAGAGATGGAGTTCATTATGTTAATGCCATCTCTAAAAATGCTCCCAAGCTCAGGGCCTTTGTTGTCAATAAAATGTCAAACAGTAGCATGTACAGCATGTTGCTCAGACTTCAAACGCCACAGCTGTATGACTGCTGTGTTTTCTATACAAGAGCTGAGAAATATGGGAGGGATTAATATTGGGTGCTAGTCCAAGTACTAATACTGAAAGCTAAAACAAAAAACGTTACGCAGTTTTCTTCAGCCTATTTATAAATACTGGCTGTCGTTCTTCTTACTTCGAAGACTTTTGTTCACAGTTCATGTTCAGTGTTCCCAGGGTTTACTCAGGAAAGCTAGTACACTAGTTAACTTTCTCCAAGGGATAATATCTTCCAAAGGGTTATTGCCAATGTACAGTCTAATAGCTTCAAAGAAGCACAAAATCTAAACAATTTGGACCTTTGGTGCTATAACGTTGTTATAGCCTTTAACTTATCATGCTTTTGATAATATGGGGTGAGGTAAAATACCAGAAAGTGAATTGCCATTTTAATACTGGGAAAAGGGATTTTTCTTCAGCACTGACTTGTTTATAAAATGGTTGGTTTTGATTGTAAAGGACCTGATGCTTGTTTAGCACAACTCTGACTGAAAGGATCTCTGCCTATAGCAGGCATGCCTGGCTCCAGGAAAGCCAAATGCATTACTAGTATGACCCTCCCCATCAGAAAGCAAAATATCACTGTGTGCAGTGCTAACCACTGTTCTGCATCTGACTATGTTATAGACAGAGTTTCTATTTATTTTCAGTAAAAAACTCTGGAAAAAAGACTGGCCAGATGATACTAGATGTAAACCTTTTAAAGAACAGTGATATAGTTTAGGACAGATGTAAGAGGCATGTGGTCATTTCAGGTCATGCAGGGAGCCCTGACCTAATCCATGACTGCAGCATGATCATCTTCATGCATTTTTCACACCAACTTCAGGTTTGATAGTAGGAAAAATTTCTTCTCAGAAATAGAGGCATTGGCACGGGCTGTCCAGAGAACTGGTGGAGTCGCTGTCCCTGAAGGTGTTCAAGTAATGTGCAGATGTGGGACTGAGGGCCATGGTTTAGTGGAAATGGTTGTGATGAGTCTACAGTTGGTCTAGGTGATCTTAGAAGTCTTCTCCAACCTTTCTGATTCTATGACTTTATGGCAGGCATGTTACTGTTATTATTATATGTACAGTATATATATATGTGTGTGATTTCCTGCTTTTTTCCACTGTAACTGGGTGGAGTGCTGGCAGCTTTGCAGGAGCCTTCAGTGAGTAGCTTTGATGCGCTCAGCTCTGCAATTCCATCCACTTCTCCCTGGATTAGCTTCTTTAGGTTTCAAACTATATCAGAAAATATTGCATGTTGTTTTATGTTCCTTTTTGACAGTTTGTGATAGGGTTTCTTTCCACAAATCATCATGCGCAAAATGTGGAAAGATTGCAGCTGGAAAATTAATTTCATTTGTATTTAGCCAGGTGTGAGTATTAAGAGACAACCAAAATCTGACACGATACATCCTTGCCTACTGAATAAAAGAAAAAAAAAGTTTATCTCTGTATTCTGGGTTTCTCTTGTCTTCCAGGCTCTATTCTGTTGTTTCACAGAGTATGCTGGTGCTGCCAGGTTCCTTGCAGCTGTTCCCGTTTTGTCCGCTGCTGGTCTGTCTGCTGAGTAGCTATAATAATGCTTCCCTGCTTCTTGCCTCCCTCCTTCCTTCCATTCCCTCTTACTTTCCTCTCTTTCTCTAAAATGAGGCCAGACAACTTAAAAATTAGCTCCATCAGCAGATATAAAGGCAGCCAGCTCTGCATCTGGTGATACAGTGACAAACGCTTTTATCAAACTTCATTTTTTACCATGTGGGGCATTTTTGTGTGCAACATGAACAGAGCTATGCTCTTTCTGGGGGGTTTGTGGGTGATGCAGGTAGCTCTGAAGTAACCTGCATCTTCAGAAAAGTCCTTCTTCACTTTGATTTGTGGTGCAGAAGCTGTTTCCAGGGTTCCATTCCATGGCATGATGTTCTGGGCTAAGTTGGGTGGTGGCACGGAGCTGCGTGAGTGGGTATGGAGAGGAAGAGCTGCTGCTTTTGCGCAGAGCCCTTGTGACTCTCCTGACATTTCTTCTTGGAAGAATCCCCCTTTTAAGGGTGAGAAATAGTTTGGTTTGTCTGCTTGTCCCTCTGTGATATGTTGTTACCTCGCACTAATGCCAGCCGTATCAGATCGTTCTAATTATAAATGTGACAAATCTCAGAATTTGGATTTTAAGGTCCTGTTTTATTTGCGTGATATGTTGTAACCCCAGAACAGAAAAGTTGCTCCTAGACTTTAGCAAGTTAGAAGGCAGAGCTTTAGCCCCAAAACCACCCAGTCTGCACCTGGACTCGAGCCAGGGAGTACATCTGCTATATATCTCAAAGAGAAAAACTAAGGTATCCTGTGCTGTGAGATTGGTATCAGCAGGATCCCCTGTTTCCAGCCATGCACATTTGCTCTAAGTCATGAAATTAATTAATGGAGAAATTTTCTTGTAAAATAGAGCAGCAGTTCTGATTTACATGACTTCTGTGCATTTGCAACTATTTTTCTCCCTATGGCTAGAGCCGCATTAACCGGTTTTGTTCCAACAAGTGTACAACGTGTGTGTCAGGCAGATATCTCAAGGACCCGAGCCCTGCGCACTAGTCAGCATTCCTTCCTGTTTATGCCTTCTCACCCACGAGGATGAAGCCCCACTGCTGAGCGCCCCCCCAGTCATGGCCATGAATCAGCACTTCTGACAGCCTCGTCCCCCCGCACTGCCCCTCTCGCTGCCCGGGAAGCAGCACGCGGCCCTCCAGGCACAACTTTTCAAGCAGGAAAATACTGGATCAAAATGTCATGCTGGCTTTGCCTTCGTTTGGTAGGAGAGAAGGTTTTTTTGCTGGCAGAGAGGCAGGGGATATTTGCAGCCTTCATTTCAAGCACTGTGTGGGCATTTGGGTAGTTTATAGTAAGTGTAAATAAATATAGTAAGGTATAAAAGAAACAGAAGCCAGACATACTGCACGTGCATTCACTGATCTTGTCAAATTTTGTTAAACTCTCTGAAATAACTGCAAAAAATTAACAAAAATCTCAGAAACACATGAACTCTCTCTCCCCTCTCCCAGCTTATTTGCAAATCCTTTAGTAGGTCATGTTACCTGCAAAAGAAAGGGAGAGAAGGGATTTCTTGTGCTTATTTCATTACAGGGAAGATTTGCAAAACCTGAAAGGCCTCTCACTCCAGGTAACCCCCTGGAAGACGCTTGGTTTCCCTCTGTGCCTTAGGAAATCTCCCCCAAATTATTTATATCTTCCCTGGTGTGGCAGTGCAGAGCGATAGACCCCTTACGTGGAATGAATAATACTTGAAACCACAACTAATCTCATTGAGCTATTTGGTGAATAAGGTGTTATTGAATTAAAGGCTCAGAGCGTGGCCCACAGGAATGGATAAATCCTGCTCCCACTGGAGTCTGTGGTAAGACTGTTGTTAATAGGGTTGGGAAGGGCAGGATCAGGCTCTGGGTTTTGCTTTGAATGCATTTTTATTAAGTAGTAAAAGAAATGAAAATAGTTTACTTCAAAAAAAAAAAAAAAAAAAAGAGTTATCATAATCAAGACAGTAGCAATACATAGCAGATGCCTGAGATCCTGAACTGTGCTGTTGTTGTTGAATGTGTTTTCTCCTCTTATATTCAAATTGGAACTCAAATCTCTGCTCAAATCTTTCATGTGTTTTATATATGGTTCAGTTGTTTTCCTTACGTTGATTTAAATAGTTAAATAAGGAGCTAGATCCATCTTGTATTGCTCCTCTTCATCAGGTAATTGGTGCTTTGCAGACCTGATACGCAATATGTTGATTACTGCCTTTGTTATATTAAGGAGTTTATTTTTACCATACGCCGAACCTGCTGTAGATGAGTCTCCTGTATGCAGTTCATTAGATGTCTTGGATGAGGTTTTCAGAGTGATGTCAACCTAGCCTCTGTTTGAGAAGCGAGTCCTACAGAAAATTGTGATACAGTGTGTGATGTCTGTCATCTTGTGTGAGGCACTGGAGACCTCCAGAGCTCAGAACATGGGCTCAACCCTGGGCCCCTGAGGCTGTCTTGAGCAGGCTCACTCCTGTAGGTCAGGCATGGGGCACCCTGTGGCACAAGTGCACTGATCAGCGGGTCGTTGTGCATTGCAAATAGAATCCGTGTGTGTCCCCTTCTGTGCTGAGGTGTTCCTG
This sequence comes from Centrocercus urophasianus, assembly GCF_019232065.1. Taxonomy (NCBI): domain Eukaryota; kingdom Metazoa; phylum Chordata; class Aves; order Galliformes; family Phasianidae; genus Centrocercus; species Centrocercus urophasianus. Next base: position 16,387,350 of record NW_024884475.1, on the reverse strand, counting down.
CCTCTGCACTGAGTGGCGGTGAAAACTGCATGTAGGTGTTGCCCGTGGAGAGGTACGCACGCAGAAATGGTGCCTGTATTTTCAAAAGTGATCCATTGTCTTGAGGATTAATGGGAAACTTGATCATCCGGTTATTGTCTGCAACTGCATATCCTGTGAATATGCCAAGTGTTCCACGTCCGGCGCTGTGGGTTTGTGTTTTTTAAGGTGATGGTTATGGAGGGGATTATCTTATTTTTCTGTTTACTTTATTGAACCAATTAGAAATGTTTGAGACTACGAGGTGTTTTTTCAGGTCTTATGATCCCATTAATTAAACAGTGCAGGGATAAGTGACGAAAGAAAACAGGCTACAGAAAAAGCTGTGTAAATAAGATAGAACAACTAACTTTTGGTCTGGTAGCATCTTGCTGAGCACTCTGATTATTGACTGCCCAGCCAGTTCTACTGATATGACCAACATAAATTCATCTCTGCTGCTCTTTTACTGATTCTAATGCCAAGGAACCAGAGGATCTCTAGGAAAGGAGAGTTGGATTCAATTCTGGTTCATGAATCACATATTGAATTGTCAGGAAAGGAACAAATTCTGCCCCGATTGCCTCTATAACTATGATAGGTTGCGCTCACATGTCTCAGGGCAGAACATGGTCTGAAATGAAATAGATGAGGTCAAAATCTGTTTTCATTGATCACAGAGAAGGCAGTGAAGCTGTAGAAGCAAATGTGACAGAAAAATATTGCCAGCAAGGCCGTTCCTCTTGCCAGTGATGCATCATGGCAGAAAGAAGGCTGCTTGATTTTCCACTTCCATGATGTGTTCAGAGGGTGGATAAAAAAATAATCTTTCCATAAGCGAGCGAATTGAAATGAAAGTAAGGCATAATGATTGACACTGAGTGCCAGCTGCCATTTATACGGAGACTTTTTGCATGGAAAAAACAAACAAACAAACAATTGAGGAGCATTTTGTTTTTGTTGGCAAAAACATTTTTTGTACTTTTAAAACATGTTTTTAGGGACTCGCAAAAGGGAGACAAGGAATGTGATTCCATGAATGATGTCCTTTTATTCCACGGTATATCCTGCAGCCCATTCCATAAAGATGACAATAATAAAAAAGCGAGGGACGCAATATGAGAAACAACTTTGTGCTAGGGAGGATGGCTTTACAGAATAGATACTAAAGCAGCAAAGAACTGAAAGTGGTTTCTGAGAAGTGTTGACCTCCTTTCGTGCCACTTACTGTGAATTAAAGCTGTGAGTGAGAACTAGTTTGGGCATGTGGTACAGCACTTACAGCAACTGCTGCCAAGGAACAAGATTTGTGTTTCTAAGGAAATGCAACAAAAGAAAATGGTTTAAGAGGCTGTGGCTGTCACTGTGTTTTTTTTTTTTTTTAAAAAAAAAAAAAAAAAAAAAGCATCTGTGTACAGATAGGGAAGATAGGGAAGAAGAGCTGAAGTGGGTTATTTTATACACAGGTTAGCATATATATGAATTCCAGCAATGTGAAATTCAAAATCAAGCAGCAGTGGGTTGTGGAGGGTGTAATATATCTCACACTTTCAGAGTTTACGAAGTTAAGCTAGCTAAAATCAGTAGTGACCTGCTCTGCACACGTGATTGACTGTTGTTTTTCATTCCTATGGGCTTTATTAGTAACAATGACCAGCTATAGGACAGGGATACATTGAATGCAAGGAAACTAGGGCTCCGTGGCTTCTTGGCACTCCATAATAACAAACAAAAGACTAAAAACTTCAGTGCTTTTGAATGAACGCTGGCAAACATTATAACTTACCCCTACCTTTAGGGATATAAATATCTCTGTGACATCCACTCACTGATTTGTAGCAAAGAAGTTATGAGAATTGTTCATGCGTTCAAGTTTCATTAAGGGATGAAAATCATAGCAAAACATCAAGCAAAAAATATTGCTATATTTACACAGTGTCTTAACTCCTTTTTTTTTTTTCCCCTCCTCGCTTGGAAAGGGAACCACCTGTCTCCTTCGCTGATGTCAGGCTGCTCCCTGGAGAGAGAGTGCTATTGGGAAGCACATGATACTGTACATATTTACACCGAGCCCGTATCTGATTGAGATTGGGCTAGGAGACCTGTGAGTTCAGGAGTTTCTTCATCATACTCTCATGCATTAAACATGTGTTTGAACTCTGGCTTGAAAGCTGTGTGATCTTATGATAGACATATTTATGTAATAGTTAAATGAATGGTCATGTGCTACCCAGCTCCTTTTCCATGCAAATGTAGAGGAAATTGAATATTATAATATTTCAGTGAGATGTCCTCAATAACAAATTACTGTTTAAAATAACCAATATTTGTATGTATATCAATTGCGTAGCAGTTATTTTTGTCTGCTATTTGCATGATATGGAAAAGACCTTTTCTAGCAAGCGTTTTAAGCTACGTGGTGCTGCTTTCCTTTTGGAATGATCACAAGGGTGCACATTTAGGGACATATTTTCCATCTGTTTTTTTGAAGCTGGCAAAGCACATAATTTGGAATAGCAAAGAAGAAGTCTGAAAGTACCCAGATTTGAACTAGTCTGTTTGAGCCATTCTAGGAATTCTTACTCAGTAGCAGCTGTTAAAAACGAAGGACTATACAGTGCCCTTGGGTGCAATACACAGCCATTGCTCAAGGCTAGTGGAAGCCCTGTGTGAATGAATGCCCAGGGGCACAGAAGGGGCCCCAAGAGTGTTACTGATCTGTTACCAAAGGTTCGGTGCTATTTGTTGAAGGTGGGAACTGTACAAGCACCAAAAATGCTTGGTGACGCTCCTGAGAATCAATGGGGCTGCAAGCAGCTGGATAAAAAAAACCCAAGAAATTCAAGCTGCCTTTGAAACTTGCTGAGAAACTTTCCTAACTGTGGAGAACGCAGCGGATTTTGAGACTTTGGATTAGTAATATGCCCAGAGTCTCAGAGATTCTTTTTGCTGTGGTCTGGAGTCGGATGGCTGAGCTTTGGCTCTCGAGTTGCTTACATCACCTGAGCAGTTAAAATGTAATTCCTCAGTTGTGGTGATACCTTTTCACTAGTGAGTAGATTTAGGGGTGTCTGGAGGCGGATGGGTTCCAATGGAAAAACCACATGATGTGGAAGGCTGAAGACAGCACTGCTGGGTCACCATGGGACCTAGCTTACTGCTGGTTCACTTCCACCTCATGGTGGGACAGAAGGAACCATCAGGATCTCCTGCTTCAAGGTCTCTTTCCTCTTGTTTTTTTCAGGAATGTGAGATGTTTAGTGAAGCTCTTATCTGTACATTACAGATTTACTTTTTTTTTAATATGGAGATTGAAGGATAAAGAGGAAATGGTCATCACCCTTCTAGAATCAAAGAAGTTACAGCTAGGCAGAAGTTCTTGGGTCATCTATTTCATCCCCATGTGTTAGCATCATTTTTTTTTATATGGTAAACCACTCCATATGGTAATATATGATTGATATTAATTAGGCTTCTGCAAAGTACTGCACTCTTCAACTTGAACTGAGCCAGAAATAAATATATTGCCATATATTACATTTTATTAGTTGAGAAGAAGAATAGGATGAAGGCACCTATGTGAAATCCAAAGTATGAGTTTCAGATTGAATTAATGCCAGCAGTGCCTTGAGATTAATTTGGTTACTATGGGTACAGAATAAGAAATAGTATACCATAATGTAGCTATGTTTACTGATTCATTTCTGGCATTAAATACTCAAACCACATTATATATGCAACAACAGACTTTTCTTCCTTGGAAGAAGAAGGTGGTTACATTTTAGTAATAAAAGTGGATGTTGCCAGTACCCTTCCAGAAGAGAAGCTGCTGTTCTGTTACAGGATCTGCCCCATCACAAGCAGCAAAGCTGCAGTGTACCAAAAGGGAGCTAAAAAAAAATGGGGGAAAAAGAGGAAGCTTCCAGTCTTCTACAGCTTCTTGTTAAATCTCTCTTGTAACATGATAACATCTGTTTCATGTACTACTGAACTGTATTGGTCAAACATCAGTTTTCCAGTCGTGTGCTACTTTGTATCTCATCAGTATGTAAGAGATGGAACATGTTTTGCATCTTAAGATGTTGAAAGCTGGGTAATAATAAAATAATTCAATGGAAATACCATATATTCAGAAAGCAATTATTTTAAAGGGTTTCAGTTTTGACATGGCTAGATTAAGTATAAAGCTTTTTGTTTTTTATACATGCTGTCAAGAATGTTGTTAAATACTGATACCACCTCCTAAGAGAACAACTTTTAAATACCAAAATGAAAAGGATAAGCATTAAATATTTTGGTAGATATATTGTGCCATAATGTCTACTGCCTTGCTCTTAATACAAAGCACAGTAGGGCTTAATTAAAAAGTGATTGTACGATCTATCACAAACCTGCATTAGGGATATGGATGCCAAGAAAATTAAGTTGAATAGGTGATGATAATGAGATGGATATTTTATTGAATAGTTTTTATTCCTATGCCTTTGTTTGCTGTTTTTGCCTCCCCATCAGCAGGTAAGAGATCCAAAATTCTTTGAAAGAATTCGTTTAGTCTGGTGCTCCTTTGTTTCATTGTTTGATCAGTGCAAGCTATTTTTTTTCATTTCTTGACAGAGGAAAATGCCTTGATAAACTTTTGACTCTGTTTGAGAGGTGTATGGCAGTAAACAAGAGCAAGTCCTTTCGAGCTTGTTCCTGCTGGGAGTAGCTGGTTAACAGCAGGCACAAGGGTGATTTTCTATTTCATGTAAGCAAAAGTCACAGGCACTAAATCCTCCAGGGCAGCCCACAACCTGGTTTAGTACAGATTTGTCTTGTACCAACTCCTGATGTGGCTTCAGTACCCAATAAGCAGTGTGTTTAGCAGTAGCAAACATGAAAAGGTATTCACTGAAGCATAGTACCCTGTGAAGAATACATACCATAAATGTGTTTCTATGGCCTAGGCCAGAATCACCCTTGTTTCAACTTCATCAACTTAAATGCTATTGATTTTTCGGGTACCACTGACCTGGAGTTGCTGGGATTGTGCTTGGGATGAATTTGACCTCTGCTGTTAAGGCCAAGCAGAATCACAATTTAGAAAGTGCAATGCAAAGAAATAGTTACCACGTATTCCACCGGGTTGTAACTCTACACCCGTCAGTCAGAGCACTGGCACTGCTGGAAAGCCTCTTCTTTAAATGGTTAGAAGCGTGTCTGTGGGCACTGGAGCAAACAATAAGACAAAAGATCACATTGTTCTCCGTGGTGTTTTAGGGGGAGTAAGTTGCAAAACGGACAGCTTGCTTTTCTGAGCAGAGCTCCTGGGTCAGCCGTACAGCTTCCTTTTCACATCCTCCCATGAGAGGTTCAGTGTTGTCCCTGTCTGTGGTGAACTCAAAAAGCACTCCGAAAGGGGAGAGCTGCTTTTGGTGATCCTGCTTGTCCTGAATGAGCACCTATCACACTGTGCACAGGCTGTACTGCGTGGTGCGACCAGCAGCTCCTCTCGCGCTTTGGCACGATGTGCAACGTGGGGCAATGTGCTTGAGGAGAAAACAGGCACAGCACAAGGCTCTGAAAGCCATGAGAGGCACTGAAAGCTTGCGTCCCTGGTATGCAGCAGTATAGATATATGAAAGGTTAGGTTCTGTCTATTTTTAGGTAGCCTTCACATTGGGACTGATCTAAAAATGAAGGTGATATAAAAATTGCACGTGTCTCTCCTGATTTGTCAGAGATTCTTGACAAAATGCAGAAAAAAGACAGTTCTCTGAATTGGAGGAATTTTTTCTGAAGTGAAGCTGTGCCTGTTGTTTAGACGAGGAGCCTTTATGTTCTCGATTAAAATGCCGGTACCGTCTATTTCACTCTCAGATCAGCATTTTCTGATTTTAGCAAAGTTAAAGAAATATGACTTTCCCACTTATTGTTTGGGAAGATTTATTCACTTGTGTAAATGAATTTTAAAAAATTGGCAAGGCCTTTTATCTCATATAAAATAAATCTGAAGATAAATGATCTTTTCCACTAACATCACCTATCATTAAAGTGGCTAAATGAAAATCAAAATGTGTTGCTATTTAGCTCCTGCTCTCCTTTTTACGGGAGATGAGATTGAACATGTTTACTGGGCAGGAATTGTCAGCAAGGCTTCGATTTATAGCATTGTCCAGGATACAAATTAACAACATACAAATTAACAACTGCTCTCTCTACTTTAATGTAGTGGTAGCCTGGTCTCCCCAAAATGTATGTCTGCAGTTTATTTTGCCAATGCCTATCCTTCCCTGAAAAAAACCTGCAAACAATGTGATATTGAATTGTGCTGAACTGAAGCACAAACATTTTTCCATGTCTTTGTAAGCAGGACTGCATGTGAGAATGAAGCAGCTGGAGGTCTACCTCCCGAAAACCCCTGGGGAGGTGTCACAGTCATTTCTCCATTGTACGCAGTCTTGGTTTAATAAATTGGTAATAATGTGATGTTGAAGTGCTCTTTGGTTTTGGTTTGCTGGATTTTCAGAGTTTTTTTGCTTTGCAACTCTCAAAATAAATTAAAATAATCTTCCATTCAGACAGTTCCCTATTTTTGCTTACTTCTTTGTTCCTCAGAGAGGATGGGTGAGCTCGTGATGGACGAAAGGGAGAAGGCTCACTCCATTGATGTCTCTGTTTTACTGAGAGTGCTTATGGCTTTGCTATAGTTCTTTTGGTTAAATACGTTGTCCTGCCTCGACTGTTTGCATGTGGATTTCGATAAAACACAAACTACAAATAACATTTTATTGTGTCAGATTGACGGGGCATTTTTCGATGGTAGAAATTCATCATGGATAAACATGAAAGTGGCAAACTTGTCTTAATCTGTTGATTGGCATGAAGTAATGAAAGTAAAGCCGTAGCTGTTTTTGGGAAAAGGTATGAATCTTTACTTGTACCCATTTATATAATAATGAGAGACTAACCAGTGCTCCGGAGCAAATGATGTTCAGCAAATACGAAATTTCTCAGGAACCAGGATATCCAAAATGGTGATAGCACATACAGTCTCAGAGCTTCACTCCTGTTCCATTCACAGAGAAAATCTCGGGAAGCCTGAGCAGTATCAGAATGAAAAAAATGATGCTTTGAACTGTCCTGGTCCCATTTTCTGTATTGAGGTCTGGTTCAAAGCCTGCTTAAGTCCACTTGAAAATTCCCATTCGATTCCAAGGGATTTGGAGAAGTGACCAGTTTCACCCACTTTAACCCACCTCTTCTACTGAGTTTTCTTATGCAGGTAGCTAGGCAAGTGATTTGGATAAAATAGTTCTTTCTACTGCTAGCACGTCTTTCAGTCTGTCTCTTTACTGATTTGTTTGGCCCTCGGTCAAAGGTGGAAGAACTGACAAATTTCATGACAAAAGCATCACTGACAGAGGGTCAGCCTGTAGAGGTTTACAACTGCAGTTGGTACAGCTAATAACCCCTGGGCTAAATGCTCATCTACCTTTATTTCAGTTATCTGAATTAAGGATGGAGGCAGCATGACATCTCTCGCCATTTGTGCAACTTTTTTAGATTAATACTGCAGCTCCAAGAAAAATGAATAATTGGACTTTTGAGCACAGAGTGGAGCCATGAAACCTATAGGGATTCCTCTAGCACTAGTCACTAGTTTGCATATTGTGAGTTAACTGAAATTCATGAAGATTTCTGGCTAAAAATAACACCTGGGCTCGATGTTGTCTGGCAGAAGCCGCTGGTTAAGAGGTCAAGTGAAGCTGATCCTTCAGTAGCGTTGGCTGTTGCAGTGAGGTGACTCCATCTCCTGTTGGCCTGTCCTCAGCTGACTTGGGAGAACAGGGTGCAGAGGCTGCAGGAAGCTGCTGTGCCCCAGGACTGCCAGAGGGTGGGCAGCATAGCCAGCCTCTGGTACCCACCACAGCCTTCTGTGTAGCAGCTCTCCTTTCCTCACCCATAACCAGGAGAAAGGGTTACCTGGCTCTTGAGCAGAGATATCTTTTTTTTTTTTTCTTTCTTTCTTCCCTTTCCTACAGTTCATTCGTGCAATATCTTCACTTTATTTTGTTTGCCTAAAATTTTAGCCAAGTGTATTTGTACCACCAAAATCCGTCAGATGACTACAGTTCAGAATTACTTCCACATTATACTTTGTTTTAATATGAAAAATGCCAAGAGCTAGGCCCAAGAAAAAAGGCTGACTCAGTTCCACTGAGTTCTGTCTGAAGAAAGTCTTATTTGAAGATGAGAGATGTGTTGGTAAGGCTGTCTGTCATCTCTAGTTTATTAAAAAAAATTGCTAGGAGGCACTAAAGCTGTCCACTGCCTTTCCCTCTGTTCCTTCACTCAAAGGTGCTTCATTCACATCGACTTTACCATAGCAGTTTTGTGTAAAACAAGATATGATTTCAGAGTGTTTAAAGGTTAGCATTCTCTCCAGTGCTGTACTGGAGACTGGCACGTGCTCCACTGCAGTCACTTTCCCAGCCATTTTAGAGAACAGATCGGAGATGTTAGGAAAGTATGTGAATCTTCCTTTTTTTTTTTTTTTTTTTTTTAAGCACACTGTGAAGTAGAGCTAGCAGAGAGTGTGCTCTCCTACACCACAGCAGTTGGGCATGGCAGTTTCCTTTCAGCAGGGACATGGCTGATCCATGGCTAAACAGCCACGTGGCCAAGCCAGCCCCAGAATGAGATTGACAGCTGGACTCATCAAGTGACTGTAGAGGGCAGTTTAGATGGTATCTCTGGAACAGCCTGGGCTCCCAGCACATAGCTCAAGGGAATCTTTTGTGCACCCTCAGGTATTGAATCCATGGTGATTGTTCCTGAGATTGTCCTACAGATCCCTCTCAGACACAGTCATTAAAAATTAAATTGGTTTTAATGATGAACAAGTATGGAAACAAGAGCTTCAGGGCAATGCTTTAGATGCCACAAGGAAGAGGAGCTAGGTGGATGGTAATAGTGGTAACAAGAAGAATCCAGGTGGGGCTTTCCAGGACCTTACGGAGACTTAACAAATTTAAGCTGTCTCTCTAAGTATACCCAAGTTCTGCCCTTTGTGGATGGAGCTGGAGACTACCTGGCCCCAGAAGAGCTCTGCAAGCACCCCAGGTAGGCAGGTGGGGCTTTGGGTCCTTGAAAGCAAGGGGGGGGAAGGGGCAAAAGAGAACTTTATGATGTCTCTTGTTTCAAAGAAGTCTCAGCAGTGAGGTGTGTAAAGGAGAGGTGATAATGATCTGCAACAGTGTGTGATTTTGGTGTGGTCCTGCCTGCACAAGTCAGTACCAGTGTACAAGGAGCTGCAGAAAAGGAATCTGTCTCCTTTGCTTGCCTGGGTGTCTGCCCTGCAACTGCACTAAAGCATACCCAGGAAACTGATGTATTTCTGTGGCTCTGTTTCTCAAACTTATAGGGGTAATAAATTAAAAGGTAGGTTTTCTTTTACAGATTAGTCTCTCTGGGAAACAGTAACACCCGAGTGAAAGACATTGTTCATGCTGTTGTTAACAGGCCTGGCAACCTGGGTTTCCTGCAAATCATAGGAAATGTGGGTCCTGGAGAACATATGCCCCGAATGTTGGGGGAAACAAGTGATAAATGCATTTTTTATGTAATCAACTGGGGTGGCTTTGCTTTTCTTGTTTTAATAATGTGGAAGTGAAATATGCTTGTGAAAAGGGAAATGCTCAGGGAGGTATGAGGAGATTTAGAAGGTCTCTTTCAGTCAGTACCTGTGCTCCTGCTTCAGTTAGGCACTCCTGGAAGATTTTAGAAGTACTGAGTTGCAAAGAGCTGTATGTGCTCCATCCTGGTTAGCACTGATAATCAGCTGATTTGCATGGATAGTGAACATTCACAGTCAGGTCCCATTCACATGGGAACAAGCAAGTAATTTCCATTGGCATTCAGCACTGTTTATTTGAGCCTCTAGTACGTGGAAGCAGCTGGGGCAAAATTCACCCCACTGACATAATGCTGGTAACACATTACTGTTCAGAGAAAGGTATTTTGGACTCCGTAGTGTACTGCTGCTCCAACAGCAGCTCTCGACCCAGAGCTTGGCCACAATTCGTTCTCAGGTCTCTGGAGTCTTTCTGAAAGCTGGTGCAGAGCACCGATGTGGTTCCTCTGTAGAAAGAAACCTCAGTTGCTAACTGCTGTAGCAAAGTTGCTTTGTTCCATTGTAAACTTACTGCACCAATGAACCCAGAAGTTCAAGGAGTTTTTACGCTGGTTTATACTACTGAGAGTGTATTCTGGGTAGGATGGACTGAGTAAACAAGGGAAAGAAGCTGAGAATTAAAAACAAAACAAAACAAAAAACAAATAGGATGGAAGTGGAACAGAGAGAACAGAGTGGAAAACAAACACAGAAGAACTGTGGAAAAAAAATAAGAATAAAGATGCACTGAAGGAAGATTTCTCATAAAAAATGAATAGGGTACATATACTTTATATAGAACACCATTCACACTAAGACTCCTTTGGAGTGCAGTTTGGTCTTTTATATACATCATTGGCTTATCTTGCGCTGTAAGGACACTTGAGAGTAGAGGGTCTAGTGAAAGGGGTTTGACTGGCGGGAGGACTGATTGCAAACCTCTGCTTGCTGAATGCCAACACTGTTTGTGTATTCAAGTTTGATTGTCCTTACTCCACTGAAAAGGAGCCAGCTTTGCTGAAAATCATCAAACACCATGATCTGGAAGCAAAGGAAGAAAGCTGATCAGTGCAATGATGGAAGAACTCAGTTTAGGATTTCAAAATCAGGGGCTGCAAGCTTCCTTGAGCTATCTAAAGTGCAGGGAATTAAAAAAAAAAAAAAATATATATATATATATATATATACAGCCACAGTGACAAAAAAATAAAGAGGGTGAAAATGGGTGTAAGAAAAAGAGGCTGAATGAGCATTGAATCTGGGAAAAAAAAACCAAAAAAAACCCAAAAAACAGAGGGCTTGGACACTTTGGTCCTTGAGTTCTCTTCCTTGTTGTTGCCAGGAACCATACTTTCCAATCCTTTTAAAACATACATTAGGATTTGGGATTTGTGCTGAGATTAAGTTTTCAGGCTCGCCAGGACTTTTGAAATTTTGTCTCTTGAAGAGGAGGCAAAATGTGGGAACTGCTGAGGCTCAGTATGGAGTAACCTGAAAAGAGGGAAATGCGATGACTGAGGAGTGTCTGACAACGGATGATTTAAATGTCTGTTGGGATGGGCTGGGTCCAACGAACCCACAGACTTTACCAACCACAGTTGGGTTCTCTTTGTGTGTGTTTGTTATGGAACAAAATCGTGTGTGCATACTCAGATATTGCCCCAGAAAAGACATTTGTGCAATTCTTTTGTGTTGTCAAAACACTGGGCAAGATCATTGCTGAAGCTGCTTGGGGACTTTTCAGAAGACAAGGTTTCTTTTGAGAAGGGCAGCTTGGATGCTGGCTGCGTTTCACAGGCTTCATTTACATGTGCTGAGGCTGCGCAGCTTCCAAGCTATAAGCCCATTGCAACTGCCCCCCTCTCTTCTGTTAGATGCAGTGTACTCCAAAATAACGCAGAGACACATTATAACATGCAAAAAAATCTCCTAAGAAGTAAATTTATAATATGGCTCAAGTTGGACGGTTTGGTTAAAAATAAACAAATTCCTCCCAAGCAATGAGAACTCATGTTTAAACCTTGTGATCTTTTGTGATTTGAATCGTGCCTGGCATCCCTTCCAGGTGGCACTGGAGCTGCCAGCAAAGTTCAGGCCGTGGCTGTAGGACGGCTCTGGAAGACATGGTGTTACTGCGCAGTGCCCGCCCTGCACCCACAGAGCTCTCCATCCCCAACATGGTGCACTGAGAGCAGTGCTGAGCTTACTGTGTTTATATTTATCAGTTAACTTGCTAATTTGAAGGGAAAGCAGTGAAGTGGAAATGTAGAAAATAGAAACAACATGAGCAGGTCAAAATATCCAAAACAGCAATATAAAATGTTCCGGTGTAAATACATTTCTATAAAAGGTGTGAATGAAACTTCAAAAAAAAAAAAAAAAGCAGATGATGGATTCGGTACAGTCAATGAACACAATTATAAGTAGGTATTGAAGGAGAATATTCCACCGACCATGGATCCACAGATAATAATTAATAAGAACTGAGTGCACTTGAGGCAGGCAGGTGCCCACGTTATTTCACAGCTGGCTGTTCAGAGGGTAGAGGTACTCACCTTTGCCCCAGATCTTAATAATTTTCTGCAGTTTTATCATTAAATCAGCATATAATTGGGAAGGAAATTAGGTTTTTTCGTCGTGAGAGCAAAGCAATACCGTTAATTTAATCACTTGTAGGAAAGGCTTTCTGTTGTCATTCGGTATTTTGCTGTGGCTTTTTTTAATTAAGTAAAGTAAAAACAATGCCATTTTTGTCATCTGCGCTTGGTGAAAATATGACAGTGTGATGTGATTTGCAACTTAAGCACAAGCAGGGAAAACCGTACGTTTTATCAGAACTGGCAATAATGAATTACAAGGGAACACAAATAAGCCGAGAATATATCTGAGACTTACAACAATTTCTGAAGTTTTTAATATCTGCTGGAAAAAGGCTATTTCAAGAGCTGTGCCGCTTTTTATTTATTTTTTTCTCTCAGCAAAATCACCATAGCCTGCTATAATAATTGAATTCATTTAGCCTTTAGAATGCTCAAGTTTGCAAATAACAATGAAAATGAATATTTCATGACAAGGCGGATGATCAATTATAGTTTGGTGACTTTGACTGGTAGCCCAGCATGACGGATCCAGCACTTACATTTGTACAGGACTTTTGAACCCAGCTAATTAAAAAAAATGCAACTTCGGAAAGCATGGAGGCAGGTGGGGCCGGTCAGACAAGGCTTTCGTGTGTTTTCTTCTGTTGTGGGAAATGTTTTGCAGTTACGTTTGGTACCTTTGCTTTGTTATGTGTCAGCAGTAGTGCCACCATAAACCAGTCACACCTGCAGCAGCCTCTGTTGTCTCCACGGGTGAGCTGCGAAGGGCTTAAACCCAGATCCTCTGCTGTTAATGTGTGCCTGCATGTCTGGGTTTTCACATGACAAGAGCTTTTCTTTTTTCCTTTTTTTTTCCCTCTTTGCAATGAGGAAAGACTTGGCCCAGGCCGCAGTACAGTGCTTGTAGGGAAATATAGCAGGAACCCATGCGGTCCTGGACAGGATGGGGCAGTTGCATGCTGGAGCACTGGGTTCCTGCACTGAGACACTGAAACGATTAAAGAGCAGCAGAGGAATGCCTCGTGTAGCTGGGTGTGGGATCAGGCTCCTTCTCTGTTGAAGGTGAGGTGACTGCAGGATTGGCTTTTATAGATACTTCCTCCATTCCTGGCAAATAGAATTTTATTTGTTTTTCATTTCCCTAAGGTGTTTGTTGGTGGCAAAACTGACTCTGCTTGCAGTTATCAATAAGAAATTAACTTTGTGAGGTGTAAAATCCCTGAGTGAATAAAATGTTAGAACTTTGTTCTAACGTTGTAACGCGTTGTAACTTTGGCCGAACTCCGGGGTGGCCTCTCCTGGCTGAGCTGTGCGGCGGCCGCGTGAGGCTGGAGGCTGCTTGGAGCACACGTGCTGCAGTCCGGCTCCTGTCACCTCACTTCTTCTTTAGCATTAATGCAGCTCTGTTCGTTGTTTGTTTTGGCAAAAGGAAAAAAAAAAAAAAAAAAAAAAAGGAAAAAAGAGAAAGCGTTGAGAAAAGCCAGACTGTGAGAGACGGGAGCTGTTGCATGGCAGGCAGTGCCCGATCTCGGGGGTGTGGCGTGGCAATGTGATTTTAATCACAGCGTGGTGCTGCTGGAGACTCAAAGGTCTGAGTGGCTTTTAAAAAGATTTACTTCGCTCAGCCTGGGTCTGCCTCTGAGCGACGTCACGGCTGGAGCGGCGGCACAAGAAGGCTGGATGAGTGACAGCCCAGCCTACTTTTTAATAGCTTTGTCATGTGACGGGGACCAGTAGTAAGACAGGTGCCTTCAGTTCACTCTCAGAAAGGGTCTCGTTGCTGCATGCGTGTGTGCTCCCTGCCCGGCTCTGGATTGCGCCTCACGAGTGGCACTGCTGCGGTTCGGGAGCTGGATGGCGTGGGACATGTGCAACCAGGACTCTGTATGGAGTGACATCGAGGTGAGCAGGGTGTGGGAGAGGGGCTGTGGGCGCACTTTGCAAACAAGTCTGGATCTTATCTGAACTCCACTAAGTTTGCTATTTTAAGGTTACTCTGCGATGCCTTGAGCAAATCAAAGCTTAGCTCCTGTCATCGGTATCTCCTGCAGTTGGAAACTATTTTCATGTGCCTCTGGCTCGCTTTCCCCGTCATATGCAATATTTATGCTCTAAGATATTGATATGAATCAGTGTCTGAAGTCTTTTCAGTGGCATTCAGTGGCCTGGTTGGAAAAATGCCATGTTTGTTTAGAATAAGATCAATGTTTCTTTTTTCTACAAAAAGGGGAAAAAAAAAAAAAAAAAAAAAAAGAGAAAAAAGAGATGTAGTAATTAAAATTAACCAGTGGCTTCCTATTTTCCTTGCTTGTTTCACTCTGCTCTGTTGAAGGTTTCCACATTGTTTATCAGCTGCAGGATTCAAACCCCCACACGGGAATGAACACCCCGGTGTTTTGCTTTAGATGCTTTTAAAAGGGATTTCTGGAAGTAGCTGTTTTCCTGCTTCTCGTGGTGTTGGAATAATCACCCTGTAGCTGTGCCCTGTAGGGCAGGGCGCTCAGTCCGCACAAGCAGTCGAGCAAATGGTTAAATCCCACTGTACGGCAGAGACAACAGGATGAACCATGAGAATAGAGTTTATGCAGGACTGTGTGAACTGCTGCTGCTGCTGCCGCCGCTGCCGCTTGTGTAAAAATAGACGGCAATACATCAAACCCACAGCTTCTGCTGGCTACAATTCATAAAGGGAAAAAAGAAAAGCAAAAAGCAAGCAGCTCCCTGGTAATCTCTGAAGGATGAAGTGAGGTGTGAGGATTTCTGCATGGTTGTGTTGGGCAGAACGGAGCCTTACCTGGAAGTTTGGGCAACTTGGGAAGCGAGGCAAACTTTGTGTGGACCCCGTTGAGAGGAAGGCAAAACCCAGAGCTGCTGGAGGAGCCGACCCGCCGCTGCGAGTGGATAAGTGCTGGTAATGCTCCCCCTGGGCAGCAGGGGAGGGAGAAACAGGTTCTGTGCAGTGCCTTTTAAATAAGATGTCCACGCCAGGCAGATACCCATCTGAAGTAAAAATGTTACAGCATTCTCCTTGTGTGTTTTTCCAATCTGGCAGAGCGTGCAGGCGGGTTCTTAAGTCTTTTTGTCGTGTTTTAAATATTTGCAGCTTGCCATTGTATCCACTGATTTCTGTTTGCATACTGTAATTGCTCTTATCTTGTTTTGATTTCTTGGTGAAGTGGAATAGATATGGATAATTCATATGTCCTGTAGCTATTACAAGTCTGGGCTGTAAGTGGATGACTTTCTGGCTCCAGAGTCCTAATTGTTTCTGAGTAGCTGGAGTATCCTGTGGGTTGTTGTCTGGCTTGTAGCGTGGGTCTCAGCTGCTGGAGCTTCATTTTTCCATCATGTATTATTCCTAATGCTGCAAGGAGCTGATTGGGGAACCAGCTTACATGGAAATATTGAAGATTTATTTTAATCACTAGAGTTCCTGCAGTAATTTCAAGCTAGTAACAGAATGGATAATATATATCAATGACTTCTTCATAGTGCAGAGAGAAGAAAAAAAAAAGAAAAGATTTGATCTTAATATTAATGGTGTAGTGCTGGGTTAACTGTTGGTAGGATTTTAGCAACGTGCTCCTGCACGGCACTTCCTGGAGCAGCGGAGCAGTGCTGCCTGCTGTGCTGGCTCTGGGGATCACCTTTACCGGTCTCACAGATTGCAGGCAGCAGGTACCGGAGGCTGCCTTCATTTTTTGAATCATTAATGTTTGCTGTCAACTTAAAATGTATTAGATTCTCACTCCCATAATGACAGGACGGCGCGCTGCTTAATAAAGGCCTGCATCGCCGTTGCTGATCGGCGTCCCCAGTGTTCCACAGTTTAATGAAGGTGATGTACAGTAAGGTTGCAAGGATTGATAGAGAGAGCCCACATGACACGCCTTGTAGCGAGTCAGTCTTCCTTTGCTGGGTTCACCCCCTCGGCTCTTTGAAAAACTTGTTAAAATAAAACGGAGATTATTTTTTCATTAATATAAAATTAATATGGCACAAATCCAGTCTTTTTTTTTTTTCTTTTTCTTTCTTCTTTTTTTATTTACCTTCAAAGCCCCCCCCCCCCCCGCGGAAAAAAAAAAAAAAAAAAAGTCCAAAAGGTTAATGGGGAATTATACTTAATTATAATGATTCATTATCATTAGTGCAGTTAAGCTAATTTATTGTTTGCGTCTGAACTAAGAGGGAAAAAAGTCGGTTGGAGTGAAATAACGCACAGTAGTTAGCCTTTTGTGTTTAGTGACTGCTTTATCCTCCTAAATGTTGCTCTGAAATTAAGTCTGTGGTTACAGAATACCTCTAGTATCCAGTAACAGTGGGAATACAGTAGGTTGCGTTCTGGTGATGCAGGTGCACCTGTTACAGATGTATAGCAAACAGTAAATATCAGCATGTCAGATAAGGACAGTTTTAGGACTTGGAGCGTTAAATCTGGCATCATCCGAAGGCCAAATATAAATTAATAACAGGAACACTTGCTGCTAATGTGTCTCAGATTAGAAACATAATGTCATATTCAGAAACATTGATTTTATTATCATGTCAACATTGGCGAGAGCATATATACTTCATTTCAGCAATTGCATTTTTTAAGTGACATTGCAGTCATTATAGGCAAATGAAAGCTGTGATGAGCAGAATTTTTTTAATACAGTTGTTTATGTTGCTTGAAAAACCCATGGTAAGAACTTAAAAATACACGTAACTGAGAAATAACGTTTAAGTGGGTAGTTCGCAGAGTGAAGCTATTTTTACAAATGAAAGCATAAGCAGATCAGCAGGATACTTTACAAGTCTGCGGCATCAGATACAAACTACTGCCCCCCACAACACAGACGTGAGTGATGCTGAGAATCTACCTGTTCGGTCAAAAACTAGATTATCTTGTAATGAAACTGGAGATTTTGGCCAAGTTTCAAAAAGGTCCTATCCACGTTATAAGCTTGCTGCTAGAAGATGATGTCTAGCACTAAAGAAGAGGGAACTACTCCTTTTCAATTTGTTTTCTTCTGTGTCCAAAATAACAATAATAATAAGATGTGCATTGACAGTGACCTAAGTGAGATTTTGACTTCTTGAAGTTCTGCAGCTCCTTAAATAGCAGAAATAGAAGCAAATGTTATTTCAGAGCCTTGTTTTGCAGCCTCCTTGTTCTTCACCCCTCGGCCTGCTATGTGGTTATCGCTCAGCGTCCTGCTACACATAGAAGTTGATCGCTGAATTACAGCCTGCACAGCTGCACTGGCTCTTGTGCCAGCACAGGAGCCCTGCTTGTGGCCACGCTGCTGCCAGCCGCCGGGCCTCCTGGAGGCCAAACCCTCAATGAGATGCTCCTTCAGAAGCTCCCGCTCGCGTGCTGTGAAAGGCGGTCCTTTGGAGAGGGGCATAACGAATATTGAGCAATTCCCAGCAATGGACACGATGTTATTGCGCTCAGACTGCTCTCTCCAGAAAGTGGTATTTTCTGAGTTGACTTCAATCCAAAGTTGGGATATTGTTCGAAGCACCCAGGCAGCTGATGATAGCAGAGGACAGCCTGCCGGCTGGGTGTACTCAAGATATCCCTTAGCACCCGGTGAGTGGGCCCCCAGAGCAAGGAAGATGTGGAGCTGTTGGAGTGGGTCCGGAGGAGGCATGAAGATGATCAAAGGGCTGGAGCAGCTCTCCTATGAAGAGAAGTTGGGGGAGTTGGGCTTGTTCAACCTGAAGAAGAGAAAGCTCTGGAGAGACACCGTTAAAGAAAACTTACATACAGGAGGGAGACTGACTTTTTACATGTTCTGGTAGTGACAGAATAAGGGAGAACAGATTTAAACTAAAAGAGGGGAGATTTAGGTTAAGTATTGGGAAGAAATTTTTTATTCAGAATGTTTTTATTCAGGCTGCCCAGAGATCTCTGGAGGTGTTCAAGGCCAGGTTGGCTGGACCCTGGGCAGGCAGGGTGGGTGGCAACTGTGCCCACAGCAGGGCATTGGAACTGGATGTTCGTTAAAGTCCCTTCCAAGCCAAACCATTCCATGGTTCTGTGATTTTGTGAAGTGCTTGTTGTGGAAGCATTTAGGCTCAGCTGAACTTATAGCTTTTAACCATTCAGTGCCTATCAGCTGTAAAGGGTGGCGGGGTGTTTTGTGGGATCTCCATGTCAATGTGGAAGTCTGGAGGTGGGTTCTAAAGGTGCATGGTACAGTGCAGCAGGCATTGCTTTATCGAATGGCATTGACATATGGGGCTCCACTGTTTGCCAAGCTGTTCCTACATGTTTTCCATAATTAAGGATTGGGTTTGATGGATACTCTAACATTTCAATTGCTATGCTAAAGTGGCTGTGTGATATTAATTTTTTTCTTGCTTAGTAGGTCAGTCAATACTCTATCTAGCTTCATACTAGCATACAAAAGGATACTTATTCCAAGTTTATTTTTATTTATCACTGCACTGTTCACAAGTCATGAAGGCAAAAACATGTTGCTCTGCTGAAGAGATTTTTGTTCCCTACAGAAAGCAAAGTGTTCCACAGGTCTTCTCCATTGGCATTGCTGAGTCAGCAGCAGACTGCTATGGGGCTGCTGGAGGAAAAAAAAAAGCAACAAAGAACCCTCTGGTCCTTCAACACAGCCACCATCAGGGTGGGACAGCTAGGGGCTGGATGGGAGGTCCTGGCCTGGGGCAATACTTGACTGCCCCTGTCACCCAGAGGCGAGCACAGGGATGTTCAGAACACATCCCACCAGCCAGGCCCCTGCTTTGTAACTGGGTAGCTGAGATCTGCCCACCGTTTAGGCACTGAGGACATGACATAGCAGAATCCCTACTCCATGCTTTGTTCTGTCCATATGGCAACCACCATCATATCTCACCTCGAGGACTGTGGTAAGAATCTGGAAGAGCAAAAGTGCGAGCATCTCCAGCTTGAGCTAGCTCCAGGGCTGAAGGCTGTAACAGGCTGTGCCTCCATAACCTGAATGCATCAGGAAATGCAGGAAAGACCTTGCCCAGAGGTATTCATCTGTAACTTCTACCTTCACTGGTTTGCTTTGAAGCAGCAGCAGAATAAGGTCGCGCTTTGGCTTCTGCTGTTGGATTTTATAAACCTTTGGATGCTATTGTTGTCAAAGGCTACAGGGAAAAGGAAATTCACTGTTCCTGTACAGAGACATGATAGAGAAGGCAGCTTGTGCCTTCCTATTACGGATTATGCCCTCCTATTTCCCCCTCCTCTTTGCATAACTGTCCAGTGTTAAAAAAGATCTAATAGTTAGTGTGGTTTTTTAATTCCAGAAAACAATTCTGGTGACCCTGTGCTATAGCTTAATCGAGGCTTAATTCTTATCACATGATATTAAAGTTAATAGATTCCTGGCAATTAATGAAACTGTTTCTACATTGCTGTTTCCTGCAGTGTGCTGCTCTGGTTGGTGAAGACCAGCCTCTCTGCCCAGACCTCCCAGAACTTGACCTCTCCGAACTAGATGTGAACGACCTGGATGCAGACAGCTTCCTGGGGGGGCTCAAGTGGTACAGCGACCAGTCTGAGGTCATCTCCAGCCAGTACAGCAATGAGCCTGCCAACATCTTTGAGGTAAGGGAAGGCGATTTTAGTGAATCCATGTTTTTGGTTGTGTTTTGTTTTTTTTTTTCTTTAGCCTGGTGGGCAGTGGTTTTACTATCTTTCCCTCATTAAGAAACAGCAAACGTGGTGATGTGCGTTACAGGTTCCGCCTGGTGCCTTTAATCCTCATGATCAAAAGCAGGCCTGTGATCTGGAGAGGGGGGGAAAACAACCTTGAAAAGAATTAAATGGAAGTTTTGATTTTTGAAAGGAAATGGATGAAGAGTGCCTAAAGTACACAGCACTGTGGCGTAACAAGGAGGAGTTGCACAATTGTCAGTGGTGAGGAAAAACAAAAGTTGAAACCTGTTTGCTGTTTTCCTCTTGCACTCCCTGGAAAGGAGCAGAGTGCAGGCAGCTGTTGGCTGATGGAGAGCTGGGGCCAGTGCCTGTTTCCTGTGGTGGACACTGGCACAGGCTGCTCAGAGAAGTTGTGGATGCCCCATCCATAGAAGGCCAGGTTTGGTGGGCCCTGGGCAGCTTAGTCTGGTGGGTGGCAGCCCTGCCCATGGTAGTGAGGTTGGAGCCAGGTGATCTTTAAGGTCCTTTCCAAACCAAGCTATTCTATGATTCTGTGATTCCTGAAGGTCTTCACTGCATCAAAAATTCCCACTTGTAGCATTGCAGTGCAAGATATTTTGCATACAAATGAAAAGGTCCTCTTGGATTGAGTGGGGGAAAGGAAATGGGTAGATATGACAGACAAAGCTGAGAGGGCTGATAGTTGCTGATGGTGTGGGATGTTTCGCAATTCTCCTGGTGGAAAGTAGTCTTAAAGCTGAAGGACAGATTTAAATGTCTTCTTTAAAATATTGCCTTGGGGTTCAGGGTGTGCAGGAAGAGGTTGCAGTCTCTTTATCTCTGTCTCCAGTCTTCTTTCTTTCACTGTGTCAAACCTTCATGATTCGCCACCCCATAACAATGGGACTGCTGGTCCTCCCAGACCCTTTAGCCACCTTCTCTCAATGATAAAAATGTAGCAGATCGTACACAGGCTGGGAAATTGGGCAATAAACTGATTAGCTGGCAGAAAGACCTTATGCAGCAGTAAGGGGCTGGGGCCACCTTTCCCATGGCTGACCCAGGAAGTCCAGCCAGCCCCATTTGCTGGGGGAAGCCCCAGATGATCACTCTGCAGCTTAATAGCTGGAAAAGATTAACTGCCACAGTGTAGTAAAATGCTTCTGAATGTAAAATATAGCTTGCCTAGGATGTCCTGAATGAAATTCTTCTTTTTTGTATACAGTTATAAACCCATGGTGACCTCCCTGGTGCTGATAAGGTTACTTTGGATTTATACTTATCAATGTAGCTGATGATAGGAGCTGGCCGTCTGTATTCAATCTTCCTACAGTTCACACCAAAATGGTTTGTAAATAATTTTATTCAAACCAAAATGCTTTGACCCCCTCTGTTCATTAGTTTTATAATGTTCCACATCACAGTTTATGAAACTTCAAAAAGATGCTGTGTTCTTGAATCTCAGTGGTACCCCCACATGAATTATAGCTTGACGCGTGTCAGTTTTTGGTGGTCAGTAGCAGGCTGGCAGCAGGACGGGTGACACACTTTCAGCTGAGAACAGAATCAGCGCTGCATGGAGAGGATCTGCTTTTGTTGTAACTGAGGATATGTATTTTTCCTCATTCATCAAAAGCCAAATGCAGAGGCATTTTTCTTTTGGAAGAATCAGGGAAAGATAGACTGTCAAAATTTGAGTTCCTGATAAGTAATATAATAAAGCATCCATCGTCTTGAAGCATACAGACTGTTCCAGTAGAAACGCTGGAACTTGACCACAGGCTTCTACCTGGTCGTGTGGTGCACTGCATTGTCTGCAGTGGTGGCCAAAGCCACCACATACAAAATTGTCTTGTTTATATAGTGATGATTTGTCTGTATTACTTGGATAGTAAATATCTCTCCCTAACTGAGACAGTTCCAGTTCTGAAAATCAAAGCATGTCACAGGCAGTGAGATGAGCATCCAGGCTGGTACCTAACCTCATTGGAATGTGATGGCAAGGAGGTACTGGTCTTTTCAGGAACCTCACTGGTCTGGGTGCATCTTGAAGATGACAGCCCGAATGTGAAGAAATAGGTGGCATGCAGCTGGAGGGGATGCATCTAGGCAGCAACTGGTAGGCCGGGAGCAATGATTTGGAAATGAAATATGTAACTTCTTTCCTAACTGGTGAATTCTGTTGTCCTCTCCATTAGTTCCTGGCTTTCCTTGCACCCACAAACTTCGGTTATAGGATGCCTCACTGTCTCTGACAGCACAGTTTGATCCCTGCTTACCTTACTGCAAGGACAAATTGTTCTCTAATAGCATTTTGCAATACTGCAGTGCTAGGGCAAGAGTTTTCAGTTTCGTGGTGCTGTACTGCTATTTATTTGTTGCTTGGCCCAGGAAGATGGTAATGAAACAGTTATTTTCTCCTCCCATGCATTAACCCTGTCCCTATTCTCCATTGTGCAGCTGGGTACATAGCACTATTTCTTCTCTCTGCTGCTCTGTAATGTGACGACTGGGGGTGCTCAAGAACAGAACAAGATGTGTTCTTTCTCCAGAGGTTATCTCAGATACTCTGTAAGGAACTATTTGTTTTAAATCAGAGAACTAAAGTTTCCCATTTGGTAATCTCTGGATTTTTCCATATCGATCCACACTGGCTTTTCTTTCTGAAGAAATTATCATAAATAACTTTAAAATTTAAAAAAAAAAAAATCAAAAAACTCTCATATCATTGTGGGAATAATAAGTTTTATTTAACTTAGGCTTCCAGATGAGGCCTAGTCATTTGAAAATAGAAATGCAATTTCTTTGGACTGCAAGGGAAAGAAGTAGAATGGTGAATAATGTCGGGAATCACAAGTACAGTGTTAATTGAACAAGCCATGCAGTGTTAATTGCAAAACCTAACCTTGAATGAAGCACACTCTCCTTTAAGTTATGAATGTAGTACACTTTTGTCTGGGTGAGGGCCTATGTTCAAAAATCACACTCAAGATGGTACACTTTTTTTTTTTTTGGTAAATATTTTAAGAAATGCTATATTTTAGCATTTTGAGTTTTCAGGCATTCTGCAACTCATGTTCCTAGAAGCTTGCTTGAACTGAGCGCCAACAAACCTAGATAACTCCACTAGCACTCAAGTCTCATGGATGAGAAATTATTAATAGTTATGGTAGCAGCTAGGAGCCAAACGAGATAAAGCTCCAATTAGTCTAGATAGCATGTAACTGTTGAGTATAAGTCCCTGCCCACATCTGCCTAGGTGTGGTGAGATATTGGCCTTCAGTCCAGCACTGAAGCACACTGACATATCTTGCAGAAGTGGCTCGCTCATTGCTGCCTTATTCTGCTCACATGACTGTGCAGGATCCTGAACCCAACCTGTCCTGTTTGCCCCAACACACTGGTTCTTACCTGTGTCTGTGTATGTGCATATTATCAATTAGTTGATTTCTTTCTGTTCACAGATTTGTAACTTCAGTTTCTCACCTATTTTTGTTTGACTCTTATTCTGAGTATGGAAATACAGAATGAAGGGGTTCATTCCCCTAAGGCCACTCTCTACTGTCACGAGTTTGTGGAACTATATAATTAACAAGTCACCCAAGATCAGTTATGTGGACGTTTCACTGCTTCGTTCACCTTCTTTATTTGTTTTTGCAAAGAACCAGCCCTTAAAAAATTGTGTTTGTGACAAATCGATTCAGCTTATGTTAGAAAATCAAAATGGTTAGGTTTCCTTTCTTCAAGTTGGTGCTATGTGAGCTGTAGAACTTGATGTAACGTGAATGGAAAGAGTTTGTCCCCTGAGGCTTCTTTGAATGTACCATATTCTATCAGAGAAGGTTAGTCATATTTAAAATTATTTATGACCCACGTCTAACATTTTGGAAAGATAAGGTATCTGCACAGTGGATATATCTCTTTGTTGGCATTACTTACAAATAGCTCAATTGAGGTAAAGAGAAAATGCAACCTATAACCTCTTCTAAAGATAGAAAATTGCCTATTAAAGTATAATGAACTTGTGTAAAATATCTGTAACTGTGCTATTCTCATATTTGAAAAAAGCACACTTTTAGCCTTTCAGAAGACTTCAGAAAACCACAGTTGCTGGCCTATCTATGGATTTGTTGTTTACATAATTCTGTGCTCCAGAGAAATGCTCAACATATTTGATGACTTTATTTTTAGTTGTTTTGCATAGGTGTAGCCCAGGTTACTTTTCAGGGCCATGTTTTTTTGAAAGAGTGAATTGGCTACTATATTTTATTCTAGGCTGCCAAAAATGCTGCTTTATAAGCAGTGAGAATATGAGGAGAGAACGATTCATACTCTCTTAGTTCCGGGAGCAGGAAAATTCATAGGGATTAATGATTTCTTATTTGGAAGGGTTTGCATCAGGAGGATGAGGATTATGGAGGGGAGCCCTAAACGTCACCGGGGTAATTGCATGGTTCGTGTTGTAGAGTCTCTTACATTCTGTGATGCTGCCAGTCTCTTTTACTATTTCAGGTTATTCATTCAAGGTTTGCAGCCAGATTGATTAATGAATTACCAGATCTTGCGTAAAATGACTTGGCCTGACTTTTAAACAACGACCAATGTTTTCTTTGCCAGTCTTGTGACTGGTGTTAATGGGTTTCCAGAGAACTGAGCCTGTATAGATTTTCTGTACTGGCCTCTCCTAGCATTTTTTCCACTTTTTAATTTTCTCCAGAACTAGTAGCCCAGGGCAGGCAGTTCAAGGAGATCTAATCTCTGGGGACAAAAAGACATAGTAGTCAAACCCTTGATGGCTGATGCCCTTCAATGCCAAATCTGCATGATTTATCATAGCCATCTATTCAGCACAACAAAGTCTGGAGGTGAGCTGCATGGTGTACCTCACACAATATGCATAACTAGAGCTCTGAACTTTGAAGGAAAGCCTCAGAGCTATTTGCAAAGTGCTGGTGCTTAGTGAATACTAAATTACATTTAGGAAATAGTCTACTGCTACCAGTTATACTTCATTTTTATTCTTGACACAGACACCTAAATCAGAGAACAGTAACATTTCAGAGATTATGGTAGCAGTTTGGGTATGTTCCAACACTATAATAGGATCAGAATTTTAAGGCCTTTTTTATTATTACCAATAGTCACTTAGTTTCTTCTGCAGCGTACTTTGTAGGGAATTACAGCTTTTACTAAAAAGATTAAAATGCTATTATGCAAATGATTGCAGTATGTTATTATGTTTACAAATTAACATCCATGGCTCAACACACAAATTAACTAACTATTCCATCTATATTATTAAGGATTTAATAAAGTAACTGTTGATAAAAACGAGGAGCTTGGAACAGTTAATAGGAACTGATTGTGATTTAACATAGAACTTAAACATTGTGTTTAATGGCATAGATGGTATAATGGCAGAATAAAGCTTATCAAAGTGCTTAAAAGAACTGAGATTGTGTGAACAGCATAGCAGCATGTCTGTGGCCTTAGAGAAAAGAAACTAAATAGCTCTGGGCAGTAACATGGGGCGGGCAGCGTGTCAGTGAATCAGAGGTAACGCAGGACATACCAACATGTAGGCTGCTGCTCCAGGAAGACCTTTTTTGAAATTCAGATTAATGCACATTAAATGTTTTACATGATAAGCACATACAAGACACTTTGGAACTTGTGTCCCTCTAAAGTGCATCCTGTAATGAAATTCTTCTATGGCAAATGGGATTTCACTGCTGAGAGTATCACTGTATGACAGAAAAGGGGAAGGAGTTCAGTCTGAGATGGCTTTACAAACAGCACTGCAAATTGCTATTCCTAGCACTTCATAAGAGATCATAAAAGCAAACAGATAAGAGCTACCGAGGTCCCAGAGAAATGAATGTACAGTATGTGGTTACAGGATAGGTTTAATAGTGAAACAGACAACATTGTAGGTTTAAAACAAAAATAAACATCAAAGGCTGAAGATGCAGATTTGGGATAGGAAACTTTGCAAGAACAATGAAAGGTAACAGTGTATCATAGAGACAGTTTTTGAGAGTAGAAGGAAGGCCCTTAATTCCAGGGGAAGAGACTGGGCAAGGGAGCAAGAATTTTTATATTCCTAATAGAGCAGTGTCAAGTTTCATAGCATTTGAATGCGTTACCTTTGCAAATGCCTCTGGCCTGACTCAGATTTCTGCCCATACTAAATAGGAGCCCAGTCCAATAGCATTACGTCTGTGTGGAAGGTGTATGTAAACTACGTCTGTGGCTAGCTGTGCTGACATTTTAAAATGCTCAAGCAGTAAATGGAGTTCATTTCACTCATTCCAGCTGCTATGTAATTGGAAAAAATTTATGCAAATGTCCTATATTGAGTGTGCTGCTCTTTCTTTTTTTTCCTGATTGGACAAACTGCAGACTGTCTAAACTTGCCTCTATTTTTGTGCAAGAGCCTCACACATTGGTTGGAACCTTCAGGCAGGAAAGAACTCCCAGAAGAACAAAAAAACAAACAAAAAAAAACCCACAAAAAAAAAACCAATTGCTTTGAGAGCTTATTGTTTGATGTATGAGGCCACCAAGACCATTCCCCAGGCGTGTGATCAAGAAAATGCAACTGATCTTCTCCACACTCCCATTAAGGAGATATTTCACTGCTCTGCCAGGAATTCACCTGCAGCAGCCTAGGCTTCAGATGCTGCCGTGTCTGCCCTCAGCTGAGTACCTGTCCTTTTTGCAGAGGGAGGCATAGTGCTTAGCAGAACAGTAGTAAGCTAATTAGGTCATTAGACGAATGTCTTGGCCCATGTTAAAACGAGCCCTTAAGGACACTGTGTTCCCACTGGCTACATATCTAAATACAAACTGGTGTCAGCTGCCATACAGACAAAAATGTAATAGCCTCCTTTCACAGAGGTCATCTTAAATCCACTTTGGTCACAGTCACACTCCACATCTGTTTTAGTGAGATGCAGCTTTTTAAGGTAGCATTTGGACTTCATATGCACGCAAACAACCAAGCTATAAATTGCTACTGCAGAAGTTATTTTGAATAAGTGTATACAGTTTCATATTTATAATGGTGAGACTTCATGATATTCGCAGTGAATATATAACACAGATCAGTTCAACAAGCATGAAATTGTATGTTGTCAACTTGTCACATAAATAGAGCCATATTCTGGCTTACGATAATGTTCAACTAAATATTTTCTCCCTAGAACTGCAGAGGGGGTCACAAAAAAGTGGGACAATGGCTCTGCCTTTTGTTGGAAAAATGCTCGCTTGAGTCTTTGCTAGTGTGAAGTAAATATTTTCGATGGAGCTCTCCTGTTTTTCTACTTCCCCATTTGTTTAACAACAACAGAAAGTTTGCCTTTCTTAAAGAAATGTTAATTGGCCAAACTGTTAAATTTATTTCCCTTAATGGTTTTACTTCTAGTGTAACCTCTTTTTTTCTTTTTTTTTTTTTTTAATTATTATTTTGGCTATTTTTGTACTGTGCATCATTGCTAATTGCTACTAAACGTTCCATCTTAACCCTGGCATGCTCTTCTCCTGCTGCCCCATCCCACTTAACATTAGCTCAAGTCCATGCCATTACAGAATGATAAACTCATAGTAAAGTTTAATTTCAATTTTTTTTTTTTTTTTTGTACTGCTGCTAACCTATTGTACATGTGTAGGTCAGGGGGAGGAAATTGCATATAGAGCAAATTAGCTGCAGGAGAAAGTTTTAGTATTGAATTGTGCATTTTTTTCCATGTGAAAGGAGAAAAGAGGAACCCCATGTGTCTGCCTGCCTGCGTCTCTGAGATCTTACCCACCTGTAGCTCCTGTTACAGTACTGTGGTTAATAACCAGGTGCACCAGAAATTTGCAGCATTTCTGCCACTTTGCCGCCTGCCAGTTTTTTGAGACTTTTCCTCTGGTGTCTGTTTTTTTTATTTTGGAAATTTTATGCATGTGCCTAAGTTTACAAGTGACGAATTGCAGTGTTGATGGGCAGAGAGATCAATCTGCATGTACATGGATATTCAGCCATGAAGGCTGGCTTCAGGTCTCCATGGAAAGCAGCCCCTTAGGGACACATAGGTGATGGCTTTGGCTGGATATCAGTTCTGAGAACACAGAACAACAGCCTTTCTTTGTAGTGATTGAGGAATTAATTAGCACTTTGCGGTGATGATAAGTCTGAAGGGCCATGTTTGGAGTTTACTCTTTACCGCATGAGCAATCACTGGATTTTGTTTATGAAAGCAAAAAATCCAAACCTACTGATACTTTGGTGTTGTTATGAAGTCTTAGCTATGCAATGCAGTGAATTAACACATTTCCTCACTCGCATGTGTGCTTTTGTGCTTTACTGTAAGTAACACTACAGAGTGCTGGTCCCATAGTGGTATACCTAATGGCTAAGAGGATGCCAGAAGAGTGGAGCATTTCCTATTAGGAACTGCAGTTTTGGCTTCCAGTGGTAGAGTTGTTAATTTATGGCAGCTTTGAGTTGCCTGAACTGCTTACAGCCATCTAGCTCATCAGATAAAGTTTAGGAGGATTGGCCCTTCCAATCGCATTACAAGGTTATAGGTGGCGAACAGGCAGAAAGTTTCCTACTCCTCCATACTTCTATCTGTTGTCACAGCTGCTCCTTGAGTGCTCAGAGGTATTAAATCCTCAGAGGGGTTCAGAGCAGTGGTCCATCAAGTGGCTTGGTGGGCTGCAAATCTCTCCTACAGGAGATGCACTTGCCTGAAAATAGAGAAATTGGGTGACAAATTTGTTTCTGACCCAAGAGATTAATTTCAAGGAAGTGGTAATAACATCTAGAAGATGGGGGTGATGAGAGGAATGTCTTTCCCTATGAGCTGCTACAGGAAGTAATGGGCATTTCCTCATGAATGGTCCTATCTCCTGAGGGGAACTCAAAATTGCTTTTGAAAATTCTCTAAACCTTTGTGGGGAAAAAAAAGTGAAAACCAGTTGTTGTTCTCCCAGGTTGCTATTTAACGAGTGACAGCAATTCGGGATCTGCAGTCGAGGAAGGAGGTAATTAATGTGATGGAAGTGAGACTTCCCACTGGGATTTTGGCTTTGGTGAGAATGTTGTAGGTCTGTGTGCTTCCACAGCGCAGTCAGTGACCTTCTGTGAAAATCAGATATGACATGAGTTTTAAAAGGACTTTTTAAAATACATGTTAGTTAACTAGCAGCACCTGGATATCATGTGATCCACTGTACAGGCTGGAGAACAAGGGAGGAGGACCTTGTGCCTCTTCAGGAGAGCGTTTATTTAAATGCATAAAAACGCAATTGTTTTTTGCAGTAAGAAGTAATTATTTTAACATACAAAAATTTTAGTACATGCTTACTGACATTGGGATGTCAGAGGGTTTTACAGACATAGCGGTAACGTGCTGGAACAGTCTGCCCAGAGAGATTGTGTATGTGCCATCCCTGGAGGTGCTCAAGGCCAGGTTGGATGGGGCCCTGGGCAGCCTGCTCTAGTATCAGGTGTGGAGGCTGGTGGTTCTGCTTGTGGCCCAGGGGTTGGAGCTTGATGATCCTTGAAGTCCCTTCCAACCAAAGCCATTCTATGATTCTGTGATCTGATTGGTTGTGCCCTGTAAGACATTTGACCCTCTAGGCACCTTCAAAATGAGCTGTAGACATTTATCTTTACATATTTGTGAAAATGTATGCTTTTTTTTTTTTTTTTTTTTAATGGAATTCTCTTTCTGGTTTTGTGCTTACATTTCTCTCCATTGGGACTGATGTGAATTTTATTTGCTGTATTATCTGTCCTTAAAAGCCCAACAAGCACTCTTCATACTTGTATGAAGATACTAGGCAAAATCTTACAAATTGTCACCTCAATTGCATCGGGAGAAGAGCCAGAAAACTTAGGTTTTTTTCCTAAGGCATAAGAAAATATTTCACAGTCCTTAATGCTACAAAGGCATTCATCCGTTTTTCAGAAAAAAGGTGTCAAACTGTTCTGGCTTGTATGTGAGGGGAGTGTTGCTATCTCTTGTCATTTTCCTTACTGTTGATCCCGCTCTCGTATAGGAAGGGTCAGGTCAAATACTTCTCTGGAGACTGAGTCTCCCATTTACAGCAGGAAATCTCTCGGGCAGAGAGGATAGCATTACAAAACAGAGCCTAACATTACAAAACAGCTCTGCTGCCTCTGGCACAGTCTAGAGCATCACAGACCAATAACTCCTATCGTGTCACTCTTGCAGCACCTTATTATCTCTGTTTTTCTGTAAATCTGATCTGAAACTGTCATTACCAGTTTCACATAGGTGAACACCATCTGGGTGAAATAACCATGTGCCAGTTATGGGCTGGAGGGGGCTCTTGTTAGTTAATCATCCCTAACTTCCTTTTGATGAGTTAATTTGTCTGTTGAGCCATGGAGGAGCCCCCAACAGCTCCCAGGAGCCCCTTGTTAAAATTCCGCCAACAAATGTGAAGACAGGGATGATTTCACTCTTTTTGCTGGAGCCTTTGCTATCTATGATATTGCTAAATCATCCATAATGCATAACTTTCCATGCAATCTTTTTTGTTACAATTCTGGTGGCACATTACTTCTTTGTGCATTTACTTTTTAAACTAGTCATAGATATCTAACTCTCCTGAAAATTATATCCCATAAACTAAGATTAATTGCACTGCTTTCAGATGGTCATGTAGTAGTTGCTATACCAGATTTCTTGATTGTGATCAGGACCATATTCTTTTCTGGGTATAAAGTTCTTACATTCAGCCCAGCTAGGAGATGCTGTCTGCATCGACGTAATTAGCAAACCTGTAGAAAAGCTGCCTTAGCTAGTACATCCCATCATAGAGACTTGTTTATCTCCAGACCTAATGACAATGAAGGGAAAAAAAAAAAAAGACTAGTTTTCATCAGCTGAAAAATGCTGGTATTGGAATGATTCTCTGCTCCCTTTTTAACTAGGCAGAAATGGCTTGTTAGCACTGATGTGTTGCTTATACACACAAATCAGGATTAGCTCTTAGAGGACCAAAAGCGTGTCTCTGCATAGAGCTGACTGATGTTTTGGGTGGATTTATTAGTTCTTGCTCTGTATTAGTGGTTCTCTCAGGCTTTCTTCTGAGTGGGAACAAGCGAGTCCTGAAAGAACACAGGGAAAATGGTGGAGGGAATGATGTAGTAAAGCTGATGATTACAGCTCATAGGCCACAGAAGGCCAATTCTTTTTTCTGTGTGTGTGTGTTCTTGAAGATGTGGCCTGACCCAGCAGGAATGTCAGAAGGCTTTTAGAAAGTGGTTCCTGTGCATGCTAAACTGTTCTGTCAGTCCAACTTGAAAAGTCCAGGAATGTTGCCTTCTCAAGTTTGCGTTTCCAGGTTGCGCCACTTGTTTAACAGGAACCTGAACTCAACCTTTGCAATTGACCTCACATTGTTCTCCACTATGCAATCATTCCAGCTTGCCCTCCATTAATACAATGTCAGCTATTTACCATAGCTTCTCTCAGCATACTTTTTTTCCTGATCAGAATGCATAGAGATGAGCAAAAATCCACTCATGTTTCTTGTCCTTTCCTACACCTGCTTGTGGAAGTGCAATGACAGATACCAGTTTTATTGCGTGCCAATGTTACCACTCTGTTTACAGCAGATTTAAGAGTTTACATTAGGCCACAGTGTTATCTTCCAGTTTCCCTAATTCTATCTCCTGGCAATCCGAGCTGTGCAGTTGGGGTGGCTGCCCCTGTCCTAAAGGAATTTGTGTCAATTTCTGCAGGAACAAATCCTCCCCGTGCTAAACCGCTTTGCGATATTTGCTCAAACTGAAATTTTGACAAAGACATTCTGTCCACATCCACCAAAAGAGATTGCCTTTTTTTTAGATGCACTTGGAGGTAGATGTGTTGGAAGCTGCCTGTACCTGCCTGATAACTGAGACTGAGCATCTATGTAGCATGATCCATGCCCTTTTCTAATTTGGCTTTGAATGACAAATGTGTCTTCACTGAGTCAGCAAAAAAAAAGATCCTACAGTAGTACTCATTGCCCTTCCATTCCTTTCAACAGAACGGCTAGGTTTTCCCAATTCTTCCCCCAAATCAGTCTTTGAAAGAGCCCTCATAAAGAAATTCCTTGAATGTATCGTCCAGAACTGCGTTGTATTCTCTAGTTGTTTTTGACCAAGACTCATTATCCACTGTTATTTCAAATCCCTGACTAACCATACTGGTGTACTCCCAAATGAAAAAAAAAAAAAAAAAGAAAAAGAAATCCTTATGAAAATGTGAGAATTTGGAGGTAGTCCACATTACTCCTTATTAATCCTCATCATTTTTAACCCCAAGGAGTCAAATATGAGAGAGGAGTTTGTCTGACCTCAAAAACTAAAAGCAGATTTCATTGCAAACTACTGCATTTAACATAGGAACCATACACGAGTTAGCTGAGGTTCTCCTGAGATGCCTTAAGATGAGATCGCGGTCAAATTTTGCATGGCTTCAATTTTTATTAGAAATGCTTTGTTCTGTTGTAGAATGGCATCTTTTTTAACTTTGGCTGCCAAACTATTCCCATGGAAAAGGCCTTATCCAAATAACTGTGCAAGGAAGGTGTAAGAACAATAGTGTGGTATAACAGGTTTATTTTCAATAGCAAAGGAGTCAAAAGGCTCATAGAACTAGAAAGAGACCCTACAAAATATAGCTATGTAAATGTTTGAAGCCATCTGAATTGTGTGCAGAGAAAATGCATCTCCCTGTGCCAAATTTGTACACTCCAAAATTCTTGGAGATGTCTGCCTCCTACTTCTTGATTTCTACTCTTGGGTATGTGCAGGTGTCCTTCCTGGCCCCAAGTGCTACTCAGCTAATGAAGGATTAGGGCCACTTCACTTGATGTTCTCCCTTCTGGAATCCAATAATTGTTTTGCATCAGGACGTAATTGCACCAATAGGTATTAAACAAACCTGCTAATTCAGACTCTATAACTCTTTGAATATCTTCCCAAATTGCATTCCATGATTTGGTTAGATTATATCTTATCTCGCTTCAATAAACACACAATATCTACCCTGTCTTCTTCCACCTTATACACAAGGAAAATCGTCAGGACTTAATCTGTTGCTGGTGTTAATGGCATAATTCCTCATACTAACTCCAATTTACTTGGCCTGATATCCCACAAATACCCTTGTGAAAGTATTTTATCCCTGATCCTGTGCCAAAGACACTTTCTTCCTCCACTGCTGTTGTCTGACTTCCTATGGGCTTTTTAACGACCTTTGCAGGCTGTGGTGGGTGGTGATCTTACATAGGGAAGTCCACAGACAAGTGCTATGTCTCTGAATGTTACTTCAGCTCAGCAGGGTCCTAACAGCAGATCTCTGAGCTTGAGCTATTGAAACTGTAGCCAGAAAGAGCAGAAGTAGCTTCACTAGCAAAAGAAATCAAGTAAAGTATTAAGTAAAAAGTGAGCAGCAATGCAGTAGTGGTTTCTCTCTCTCTCTCTCTCTCTCTCTCTCTCTCTCATTTATTTTTTTTTAATCTTTTTCTGTCTGGAACATGGTCAGACGTTAATAAATTATTTTTTTAATTTATATTTTTATCTTTCCAAAGGAATTTATGCAAGGAGAAAACTGAATACTCCAGTTAAACAATATGTTTTGTGAACCCTTAGTCTTTCCAAGGCACTTGCTGTGAGTTACTGTTTTATTATAGCCTCCTGTGTTCTGAGAGTTGGCTCCAGCTGACCACATTAAGCCATACATTCCAAATGCTTTCTTCTGAACTCAGTTGTGACCATGCTTCTTCCCACTGGCTCAAACTTCTCTCCTCTGCAATGTGCTGCTGTTCTGAATATACTACTACTATTCATCCAGGCATCTCCAGGATGGGAGATCCGTGTGACTCCCTGTGTTCTGTTGTGTCCATTCAGACTGGGGTGCCCATGGGCTTCCTGTGACATGGAGGAATTGATTTCTCTCTGTGCATCAAATCTCCTGCTATAAAGCGAGGATTCAAATCCTCCCTTCTTCCTCTTGTCTGCTTAAACTGTAAATTCTTTGTGCAGATCCTTTCCCTTATGATGTGGCTGGAGTCTGCAACAGCACTGTTGTCTTGATAGTGCCAGAGTAATGCTAAAGCAGTAGAAATTTGAAATTGTGGGAGATGGATAGTAATGTTAATCACAATAATGAAGGCAGAGTATTTTTTGTACTGCCTGACTAGGGAAGACAGGATTGAGGAATAGATGGCTGAAATGTTTTTGAGGCAGGGCTTGCTCAGCAGCCCAGCATTTATTTGACAAAGAGGCTGTGAACTCAACTCCTGACTCAAAGAGAAAACTTGCTTCCCAAATGAAGATGTATGGAGGGCTCTAATGGCAGTTGCAAGACATGTGGCTAGGTTATGCCACTATGCTTTAGCTTATAAAGGCACCAGGTATATGTGTAGTGAGGGATTCTGAGAATTCCTCCACTACTTAAGAGCAAAAACATTTCTCACCTTGCGAGAGTCAAAGAAAGATGGTGTCTAAGAGGACAAGCTCTGCCAGCTCCACAGCAGTCAGATGAGATATCTGCCTAACAGGGGAAGAAGCTTCAGTTGGGCTGCAGAGTTGGGTTTTAGCTTGACCTTGCACAGCATTTGTCTCTAGAAATTGGCCTTACCCAAGGTGGGTTATTAACAGCTCCACAGTCTGGCTGGCAGGACAGCATGTTGGACCATGGAGCCTTGCTGATATGAGTCCTCTTACAATACCAAATAACATTTAGTTTTCTTCTAAAGGCCTGCTCTGTGAGCTAAAAATATCTCATTCAGATATGCAGTTTGGAATTTCAGAATTAAACGCAATAAAGCAGATTTTTATTTTTATTCCCTTTTGATGAGATATGCAATGAGAGTGAGGATGCAGCATTGGAGTATCTTTTGATTTGCTGTTTGCTATGTGTTAAACATTTATATTTCAAAGAAACGTTTGTACCTATACTGAGTGTTTGGCAAATCCAACAGCTCATTAGATGTTAACAATAGCAACACTGCTAAATACAAAGGATTCATAGGCAAAGTACCCCTCAGGCTATATCTTTGAGAGGAAGAAGTGGCAAATAGAATCAGAAACTAATTAAATAGTCAGCTAAAGCAAGCATAACTTTAAAAAGCTGTAAAACTACCAAAAATGGAAACATATTACAGTTATCTGCATTCACAGCGCAGAACAAGTTTGGTAGTATTTAAGATAATTCTCTAGTGCCTGCTATTTTTAGTCCAAGGGTAAGCTTCTGTAAGAGCCTTTCAGCATCGCATCCCTTTAACCTGGCCTAACAAGCTAAGCCAATAAGCTGTCTGATTTCCACCGAACATGAGGAAGAGAGATAGCTCAAACAAGCCATTTGTGGCAAGAATGCTCAGCCTCTCTTGTCTTAAGAGCTTTCTTCGTATAGATTTTTCAAGCATCCCAGTATTCAGCGTGGCTTGTCAGAGAGCAGAATGTCAGGCTTGCTGTTTTGAAATTGTGGAAGCGCAGAAATAAAAGGAGGGTTTTATAGACCCAGCCTAATGGAAATAAACATCACTGCACTGCCAATGGTGAAGCCAAACCCTCGCAGCCTGGGCTGTTATATCGACGTGTCTGAAGGAGAAGAAATGGATTTCGTTTTTCCTGGGGACAGAAGGGCAAACATAAAGATCCTGATTTGCTTCTCACTTGCACTTACTCTGTCCTGTCTTAAACTTCAGTGGGTTATTTTGGTTTGTGGTAGTGCAATCCATGGGAGAACCCAATGCCAGGTGGGTTCGAGCCTAGTGCCGCCTTCGCTGCAGAAACAGCAAATGGGACCCTGGGCTGCTGTGAAATACTGTCTGGCAGTCTGACAGGCTTACAGGATAGAAAACTTTGCAATATTCATAGCATTACAGAATGGGTTGAAAAGGACTATAACAGTCATCCACTTTCAACCCCTCTGCTCTGTGCAGGGTCACGAGCCACCAGACCAGGCTGCCCAGAGCCACATCCAGCCTGGCCTTGAATGCCTCCAGAGATGGGGCATCCACAACCTCCTTGGGCAACCTGTTCCAGTGAATCACCACCTCTGAGTGAAAATATTATTTGCTTATGCATTACTCTTTTGTACTGGAAATACTATAGGCTTGGTTTTTTTCCCCCTCACTAATGTGTAGGATGAAGTGCAACTTCATTTGCTTTGCTTTTCCTCACCATGCTCACTCACTGGTGGGGTGAGTGTGCGTGCAAGAGCTTACAGGACTACAGAGGCAACATTCCTCTGCTTACTGCCAGCCGTGACAGTGCCCATCCTCAGAGCAGAGGTTGTATGTCTGTTCCTCCTCCAGGAGCGCCACCTACCCAGGTTCTGCCTTCCAGAATGCTCTAATGGAACTGCAGTCAGTCACCTACAGGTGACTGTACAGGTGACCTACCCACCTCCATTCTTCAAATGGCTGCCATTTATGTTTTTTTATTCCTGGGACTACGTGTACTCTGTGCTTAAAAAGCCTTTACTTTCTTGTAACTAGACTCCTGCATACATGGAGTTACATGGGCTCTAGCTGTAACTTGTTGAAATTTCAGTGGGGATAACTTTTAAACTGAAAAGCACTTGCCACGAGCAGATATATCAGTGCGTTTCCAGCTGTGAATGTGAGCACAGTGTTGGCTGCATCATAGGGTTAGATACACCCAGGCTCTGTTTAAGCTGCTCTTAGACACTGCAGTGCAGAGCTCAGGGGCACAGCTCCCTTGATGCCACAGCCCCTGGTGGCCCTGCATCCACCCTACTGAAGTGCTGCTGATCCCAGTGCTGGGTGGTACTGGCACAGCACACAGGAGGTATAGCCCCCACTTCAGCATCAGCACACCTAGCAAGCAGAGGACCAGATCCTCAGCTAGCGTAAATCTACAGAGCTCCATTAAAACCTGTGGAGAGGCCCTGATTTACAGCAGCCGAACATCTGGACCCAAGTTCTTTTTCTTTTGGTTACTAGCAGAATTAAATAGAAGTACATACAATTATTTATTGTAGGTGCCGTGGCAGCATCTCAAAGCTTGACTGTAAATCAAGACACCAGTGTGAAAGGGACCGTGTGAACACATAACAAAAAGATAGTCCCTGCCTAAAGGAACTTACAGCCTAATTAATATGATATTTAGTGCATTGATAGGTACTGCTGGACCTGGCTGCCTCTTAGGAGTAGTCTTTAAAGGGGCAGCACAAAAAATGCCTAGGTTTGTTTCCATCTGATGATAAAGAGGCTGGTTAGCATCAGTGTCTCCCTGAGAATAATGTGTTCTTTTAGATCATTTCAATGGTAAACTGGAGACCAAGAACATGCAGTTTTAAAGGAGTAGCAGAGAAGAAGCTACGTATTCAGCTCTGAATGCAGAAGAGAGGCAGCAGCTGTGGGAACTCTAACACACACCTGTACATGTGCGCTGTGTAGCTGCAGGGCTGGCTGAGGGTATGTGAGCAAGATAGTCTTAGCATAATTTGGCAAGGTAGTTTTAAATAGTATTTACTCCATATTTATTTCACCTTTCCAGATTTTGTCAGTTTTATCTGTGAAGACTAGTGAGTTCCAACGAACTTAGGAGCAAGCCAGCCATGGACTTGCTGTAGAGAAGGCTTGGCTACAGATAGCTTTACTGTGATATTTATTTATTTTTAATGTTTTCTGGCTTCAAGTCACAATTTCTGGCTTACGATTTGATTCACATACATGAAATTGTGATAAAAAAAAACAGTTAAGTCTTAACGCATAGTGACAAATCAAGGAAATCCGTAGCTAGGGATATTTTGGGACTTCTAAACTAATCCAAATTCTAAACTGACTGAAAATTCAGATACATCTGTTTCATAATGAAGAGTATCCTCGGTGGCTGTAGCAAAGTTTCTAAGTGTATTTGAAGCTATTTTAGGCTGGTAAGATAAAGTGCACGTAACTGTAGTTACATTTTTTTTTCCTATTTGTGATGATTTCCTTAGTTTTTTTAGGGTATCTCCTGTCTTTGTTCCTGTAGCTGACTTACCTCCAAAATGGTGTGTGTGTCATTTATCACCTCTGCTGGGACATACGGGAGGGTACTTAAAGTAAATGCTACTTCAGCCTTGTAAACAAGTTTGTGTGTTGTGCCTCAATAGACTCTTTAGCCATCTCACAAATGTGTAGGAGATGAGACCACATGGCAGCCATCCAGTTGGATCACAATAAGAATTTATAGGAAGCACAGGCATATTAACAATGTCCTGATCCTTTCATACTGCAAGCCTAAGCAAAGCCTGTGTTTTGCCTCCTGTGGGGCATGGAGTTTTGCTGTTTGCAGTGTCTTTTGTGGTTGGGAGGGGTCGGTACAGCGGAGCTGAACACACTGATAAATCATGAAACATCGTCAAAAGCTTTCAATAAAATTGTTACTATACAAAATGCTGATTTGCCAGTCAAACTAAATTCCTCTTTTCCCATATATGAGAGTCTATTTTACTATTTAAGATGGAACTTTTACTACTTAAGATGGATGTGTGTGTGTTCTGTTTTCACAAAACAGACCTTCCACATAATTGAACAAAATTAAAGATTACATATAAACTCTTCTCTGGTTGATTGTATGTAATTTTACCCTGAAATGTATTTGTATAGAATCTCATAATTCTAAAACGAAGTAAGAATAGTGATAGATGTCCTAGCACATTCAGCATAATTGAAACTAAAGCAAATGCAATGCTGAAATAATGAATTAACAAAAGCGACAATAGGACACTTTGTAGCTCCTGAAGGCAGGGTCTGTGCTGCTACTCAGGTGCGTTTTTTAGGGATGTCTGTCGTCATTGAGAGGAAAAAGTGGTTTTTACATCAATTACATGTGTGAAATAATCATGGGAAAATAAATGTGGCTCTTTTTTCCTGCTGAATGTGCCGTGCTGCCTAACAAAGTTATATGAATGTTGAAGTTTTATGTGGGTGCATAGAGATTAGTGTAGGCATGTACCATAAATCACATAAGTAAATAAATCTGAGCAAGCAGCGCTTGAAATACTTGGACTGAAATACTGCTGACATCGTCAGTGAAAACCCTGCAACAGGGAAAGCCCAAGCCATCTCCCCAGTCATCTCTCCTTCTCCTCTTCCCTGTTTTTCAAATGCCCATTCTTTATCAGGGGCTGCTGGATTGGGACCCTTGGCTGGTGGCTGTGACTCTGTGCCCTGTCTAGGTCGTAGGAGTCAGACAGTGGCTGATGATCACCACGTGTTGTCAGGACCTTAGGATGTGAACAAATGCCTGTGATGGGGGAAGGAGCTGTGTGTCACAGGCCTGGCGGTGTGGCCCTGCAGTGGAGTGGCCTGCCCCAGCTCTCCCACCCACACTACTACAGACGTTCCAGGCCTGCTCCTTCCTCTACAGCTCCCCACCCATCAATGTGGAGCACTCAGGGACCATGGTAAGAAGCATGGCACTGGGAGGACATTGGTACAGCAGTGCTGTGTGGCACCTGTGTGTCCCAGAGTCACAGAGATGCGGTCTGTTTTAAGCACCATGAGTGCTTTCACAGAGCCAAGTTCTGCACAAGGGAAGAAGCCCCTCTGTGAGCTAAACCAGTACAGAACGTAGGTAATGCATTTATTTAGTAATCAGCAAATTAGCCTATGTAGTCAGTAAATGCTGAGGCCCAAACTGCTGATAAGATCATTTGCTTTCAGGTGTTTTCTCTATATTGTGCTCAGCATCAAGCATAAATTGAATAGAGTGACCTTTTGATACTGAGTCAAATTGACTGCATTTCCAAAGATTCTGTGGTTTCAATTACCATAAATTTTTGATATTGGGTCTGCCACCAGTGCACTGATTTGAGCACAGCAATATCTTATCATTGGTCCCGCTAACACATCTGCAGCATGAAAGCTTACTCTTGGATGAATTTTTGTTTTGTCTTTTCTCCAGAATCAAAGATTACTATCACAGAAAGGAAAGGTGCAGTTTACACAAATGAAATTGAAATGGCTTGCAAAATGTGAATGAATTTTGGTCAGATGTAAAATGCGTTACAGGTTGCTAGCTGGATCCTCAGTTTGGGAGATGAATAAGTCAATTAGTAGCTCTTCAGTTTATTAGAAGCTTAATTGCCAGGCTGTAATGGAAACATCTGAACTGCAACAACTCGTTAGAAGCAATAAAACAAGTGACTTTGTGCTGGAAGAATATTTAGTAGGCTCTTTTAAACTGACATGTTTAGTTTATAGCAAAAAGGTTAGATTTTTCACCTGAAAAGATAGTCTGTCTTACAGGAGCTATAGCAGCATTGCTTCAGGTGATCGGGGCAAGATCTTAAAGAAAACCCTATGTGCAAATAGTGTGCACTGTGGCTTGAAGTGGTTTCACTTTAATTCCAGATGCTTGCCAGAAGTCTTTCAGTGTCAGGTCCGTGCCTTTTCAGACAGAAAATAACCCAAGTTCAGATACCAGGAACAAATACGAGAAGTTTTTGAGACCACAAAAATATACCGTATTGAGTACATGGATAATAATAAGTATAGTTATTTTTGTACTGTTACTTTTTGTGTGAATACTGCCTTTTGCTTGGAAAATCCCCACACTTTGAAAACAAGTGGAACAGAGTTTCACTGAGTGTGTTTTCTGTGGTTGTGCACCCTATGGGCTGATAGGGGTGGCTGCCGTTGTGAACCATACCTGCAAAACCACAGCCAAACCCCTTGCTGCCACTGCTGGCTGTCAGAGCAAGGTTGTGACTGCTGTGCTAGGCAGCCTTCAGTTTCTATTGCAGCATGGATGACAAGGCACTTTTGTGAGTCTGATGTGGGTCTGGTGTCCCATCCAGGTTCCCAGCTCTGATAGCCAGGCATTGCAGCACCTGTGCTATGTATAATTGCACTACTTGTTTAACAGCATTTGGGGAGAGTGGGATGGCAAGTAATGCACAGGGGCATATTGCTTAAGATGAGTACACTGTCTCCAGAAACCCAACCGCACCCAGCTGCAGTGAGGCTTCTGCATCAATAATAGGATGTGGGGATATGCTGTGTCAGACAGATGCAATACATACGTGGTCCCTGTATTGGGCAGTGAGACTGCTCAAGTCAGAATGTGATCTCTCAGTTTAAGTGAATTTTGTCTACAGGTGATGTGAGGAGCACGATTACAGCTGTCTCCTTCAAGAAGTGATCTCTTGTTTCTTTCCCATACCCTGAAGGCATTTGCACAGGGGTGGTGATAATTAATCCCCACATTTCTACTACATATAAAGAAACTTGGCTGTAATTTTTTCCTAGTGGGACTCCATTTTGTTTTTAAAGATAATTGATAGCTCTGGACTTAAGCATTTCAATTATGGGAATGTCTCATGGGGACCAGACTAACAGACCTTGGAAAACTGTTCTAATGCAAATGTATCATGTGTTTTTTATTTTTATTTTTTTCTGTAAGACAGTGCAGGATGCCTAAAGATTTGCAAAGAAGCTGAGCAATAAAATAAAAGTTGAAATTCAAGTTATATAATGGCACAGGGCTGATTGTGAGCAGGTAGAGTAGAGCACATGATTCCTCTTCTACCACTGGTTCTTCTTCTCTGGGTTGGGGTGTGATGCTTTCCACCAGCAGTCCCTGGCCTCATGTTGTTTCAGCTGGAACACATTCACTTGTTTCCTGATCCCTTCCCTCCGACTTCTCCTGGGTTTCTATCCAGCCTGTGGCTCCTCATCCTTGGGTGGCAAAGGTTGATTTGTGGGACTGAGGCTGAAACACCATCTGCCCCTACCGTGCACTTTGGGGTGATGATGGTGAGCTTTTTAGTGCCTCTGTGTCCTGATGTGTGAGAAGGACCAAACCCTTCATTTTTCTTGGTATTGTGAGTCTTAAGGACAAGCTTATTCTAATACGTGTCTGGAAGGAATTAAATCCTGTTGGAAACCCCAGATGGACTCGCTAGTCATTTTTGTGCTTTTGCAAATAGTGCCATAATGTACTGATATTTTTAGATCATGCGGATATTTTCAGCTGGGGGAAAATCTCTTATTTTCTTTGTTAATTATGCTATGAATAGATCTTAGGCTACCGAGGAGAAATGAGTTGGTCTGCTGAAGTGGTGATCCCTTGTGAGTTCAGGTACCCACCTGGCTTCTCTGAATTGCTCACAGAGCTGACTGCTAGAGTCATGATAGCTTCTGCCAGCTGTGGATTAGGTCTGAAGTTTCCTGGGCTTTTCACAAAGACATGGCAAGCTGCCACTGCCCCAAGCTCAGGGCTGTGGATGAATAGCACAGCTTAGGTCTCAGTCTTTCATTGTGAATCAAGAAGGACCTTCACATCATTCACATCATCGATGAAGAAAATTTAGGGCATCTTCCTCATTCACTAACTGATTTCTTTCCTTGCAATAGAGTAAGCAAAAGCTGTCCTTGTAGTAACTGAAAATGAAGGGCAGGAGATGCATTTGATAAAAAGAAAAGATTTTCAGA
The DNA here is from genome assembly GCF_019232065.1 of Centrocercus urophasianus. Lineage (NCBI taxonomy): Eukaryota > Metazoa > Chordata > Aves > Galliformes > Phasianidae > Centrocercus > Centrocercus urophasianus. The sequence continues at coordinate 16,344,974 of NW_024884475.1, read as the reverse complement.
ATAATGATCTAGAATCAGTGTGCCTGTGCTGACTGTAGATCAGCTCCAGCAGAGTCCTGAGCAAGAAACGGTGTGCACTGACTTCAGGGAGGGATTGGTGATGGTAAGGATGGATGTTCTGAAATATTGCAGGACTTTTTTAAGGACAAAAAAATATATAAGGAAAAATTGCAGCATTGCTCAATGTATGTTCCCTGTAGTGATGTCTCTGAAAGACAAGGTGTCCGAGTCTCGATGCTATACTTTTCCACGTGCCAACAACTGGTATTGCAGGCATGAATCACTAACCATCAGGTGAACCCAGCTCCATCAAAGGGAAGAGTAAGCAAAGGAGAATGAATTATCAGGGGTAGAGGATTTAAATACTTTTGTGTGGGTAAATTATTGCCTCATTTCTTAGATCTTCTCACTGGCCAAAAAGACACTATCTCTGGAGACGTTTTACTGAAGGCAGAAACCAATTAGAATAAGATCGTTGCACAACTAATAAAGTGTTTTCAGATGAAATTATTTTTAGTGCTGTAGAAATACAAAAGAATTAGAGCAAAACACGTAAAAATACAGTTAGAAACTTTCTGTGGTATTTGGACACCTCAGTAGCTCATCTTTGAGGGTCAGCTGGTGTTCTGGCAATTTGCTATGTTAGTCAGCTTTCCCTCTTGTGTTCTCTGGTACATAAATGCCCAATCTTACTTTTCTTCAGAATGTACCTATTGTACCAGATGTGCTAGAAACTCATGCTCAAGCACATGCATTTAGTGCCTCAGGTTCCTTGCCTGATTCAGCCAAGTGGAAATATACAGGGATCAGAAAAATCCTATGTCCCCGATGCCTTTATCTTAAAACCAACCACCAAGGGTTTAAGAAGTTCATGTAGTTGAGAAGTGATGCATGACTGCTTCTACATTAAAGAGTTCCATTGCTTTGTAAGATGCAGTCATTAAGAAATATTTGCCATATGGTTTTACTTTTGGTATTGTCTTCCACCCCATTTTGTTATGTGCTGTAGTTCCTTCAGGAGGCCTAACTACTTAACAGCTGCTTCTTTAGATTTAGAAAATATTTTCCAACCCTTCTTGTGTTGGATGTTTAGTGAGTAAGTTGGATGGCAGTCTGGAATGTGGACTTCATAGATGACAGTGCTGAAACTGTGAAATATCCTGCATTTGGCCACAGTGTTGCTTCTCCCCAGAGCTGTCAACACCAAGACTCAGGCTGTGAGAGCAGAGCAGAAAGTTGCTGCTTCAGTGATTATTACTCAGACAGTGATGTACCCAACCATCCCACTTTGCATCTCCCCTCAGCCCCATTTCTGCTGTACCTAATAAATGTATTTCTTTATAAACACTAATTTAGGACAATTAGGAGCAATTGCATAGTTAAACCTTTAAAAGGTTATCTTGCAATGTCATTTTCCTGACTAATGTGTTCCTGCTGCCATGTCATTTGTGAATAGACATGTGTTAGCCAGCTAGTGTGCTTCATCTGTGGTGACTTTGATTTATTTGCTCTGTAAATTGGGACTGAAGCAATAATGGAAACTGACATTAATTGTTTAACAGAGTCCTCTTTGTCACATCCTTTCCTTTCTCTGGGGTGTTTGAATGTTGAAACTTGTACAAAACTAATTGAAATTGCTGTGATGAGGACCAGTGTCCACTCAACTTTCTGTTCTTGAATGTCAGTGCACTTGAATGTCTGTTTAAAGCATGAGAGCTAAGCAGCTAACAGCAAATATCAGGGTTTCTTCTGTCATGCTATTATTGAAGAAGGCATTCCCAGTTAGAAATAGCATCACTTGGAGCTCTGTTGTTGGCTCTGTGTGCTGAAGCACTCAGCAGAAGGGCAAAGGGCACCCTCCCAGCTGGCCTTGCTGGAGACATTTCTGCTGCAGGGTCAGCCAGAACCCCCCAAAGTGCCATGGGCCAGCAGCGGAAGAGGATGCACCCTGCCTGGAGAAGCCCAAAAACTGTACCATTATACTTCATTACCCTGCAAAGTGCTTTTTTGCCTGATAACCTCTTTTTACACTTTTCTGAAAGTGATACCGATAACGTCCCTCTTCTCAAAAAGTGGCTGTGAAGAGCTGGATTTGGAGCAAGTTTTATTCGCAAAGTGGCTTCCCTCTGGTTATTTCCATACCCTCTATTCTAGCACTGGAGTAAAGCATCTGAATTGTCACGGCGCTATGCATGTTTCTGCGTGGTATGATGGAAATTACTAGGTGTATAGACTTAGGCTCTTTTTCTCAGTGGTCAGGCCCCTTTTGGCCTTTTAAGTAAATGCTTCTCCTTAGCATTAGCTGTGCATGAGTGTTTATTCGTTTCTGGGGACAATGCTGTAAGTACCGGAGCAGTCTGTGCTCTGCCACAGCTTTCTAATGAGAATGCAGAGTTTGTCTGCAGGAACCCATGAGGTGCGATTTGGCAGAGCAGCCTGACAGGAGGAATTGTCTGTGCGGTTGATGCTCATCTCTCCTTAGAGTCTGGTGGATGATGCTGTATTGCAGAAAAAGTCGTAGTGAGGGGACGCACAGATTCACCTGATTTTTTTTCTCTGTTCTGAGGTGTTACTGGCAGTGTTTTGATGTTGACTTTTCTAACACTACTTTTTACAAAAGGGTGAGCTTTTATTTGTCTCGTATATGCCTTGCTAGTTCACTTCTCAAATGTGTGATCTGAACTTCGCTGAAATCTCTTTGTAGTGTGAACCCAGGGTGTGATGAGCCACTGTGAAGTGTGTGGAAAAGCTCCAAACTGGTGGCCTTGCATTTGGTTCAGATCTCTGGAATCAGGGAAAGGCTTTTTGTTCATTTTAATGGCGCGAGGATCAGCCTAAAAGTCCCAGATAATTGATCCGTCAAGATCAATTTCCGCTTTTTTTGAAGAATAAATATAATGATTTTTACACAATTCTATTCCTCAGAACAATTAGTACTCCAAAAAATCTTTACCTTAATACACAGCTGGGACTATATTTCATTAAAAAAATTGGGAGGTATTTAAATTTACTCAATTTGACAGAAAGAAGTCTTGTTTCTGAAATAAGATATCTAGTATAATTCAACATTACAGCCACATCTGATTAGGGATTAATCTACTTTTTATAATTGCAGTTGGAGTTAGATAAATGCATACAATAGCTGCATTGAGCACTCAAACTACGTAATTCAAAAAGAGAACTTGAAAGGCAACTGCTTAACATATTCATTTAAAAGAAACCCAGAATCTGCCATTTAGAGTGTGAGTTTTGAACGAATGTGCTCAAGAACTTCTTTACGGTGAGGGTGACGGAGCACTGGAACAGGCTGCCCAGGGGGGTTGTGGAGTCTCCTTCTCTGGAGATATTCAAGTCTCGCCTGATGCCTACCTGTGCGACCTGCTGTAGGGAACCTGCTTTGGCAGGGGGACTGGTCTCGATGATCTCTGGAGGTCCCTTCCAACCCCTACAATTCTGTGATTCTTGCTTGCTAGTGTAATGCCAAAATGTTCAGGAGTTAGAAGTTTTTCCCTTGTTTTTGGAGCGAGTGTGTCCAGAAGTAAGGAAGAGAGATTTTGTCTCTCTCATGCTGGGCTACGTACATGAACAAGGTTTGCCAGATTTCTCTGTTAATTCATTTTGGCCTTCTGATTAGCTGTCTTATTCTGTGATTCTTGTAATTTTGTCAGGTCAATTAACTGTTGTTCAGTGTTCAAAGGAGAAAGAAAGAGACAGCCTGGGCTGACACCATCGTTAGGTGCCAGTAGCCTCGGCACATCCTGTAATGCAATCCCTGCCTGATTATCTGTTGGTGTTAATGCTGCATTGAAAGAATCGCGGAGGAAAAGTAAAGCAGAGCAATACACTGCAAATGCAAAGAGATTTCTCTTAAATGCAGAGCTGGATAATTTTCTTGCACTTAATTGCATCTCCTGAGACGCTGTTGCAGGTTAAGGTTTCAAGGCAATATTTAATAATGTTTTGACTGCTTTTTCACATGCAGAGTCACTGTTTCATTCTTTCGTCTTCTCACCTGGTTCCACTCTTTTTTTTGGTCTTCACACAGAAAATAGATGAAGAGAATGAGGCAAACTTGCTAGCAGTTCTCACTGAGACACTGGACAGCATCCCTGTGGATGAGGATGGATTGCCTTCATTTGATGCACTGACAGATGGAGATGTGACCAATGAACATGACGCCAGCCCTTCCCCGATGCCCGACGGCACCCCGCCGCCCCAGGAGGCAGAAGAGCCGTCTCTAGTAAGAACCCTTCCTACTGTTTAACAGGAACTGGATGTGTCTCTGGCTACCCACTGCGTGGGTATGATGTAGTCACAGTAAGGTCTGGACTTTTCACATAGACTGAAAAGGAAAATCAAGTAAAGAACTGAAACTTAAGTGGGGAAGAAAACACACCAATCAATCATAACATGACTAATAAAGGAATCTACTGAAAAGTAGACTGAAGAGATTATTTTTTAACTTCTTTTGCTAATGACTGACACTTTTGCTGATTATTCTGTTCAAATAAGTCAGGAGAATATTTTTTAATTCGCGTTACATTTCTTGAGGCTCTTTGCTGTATATGTTTAGACTTTACTTTGGTGATCTGTAAAGAAATGCCCATTGAGTCTGGCGCACTGCAGGGCTAATTTTGTGCCTTTAACGCTCATTTGACCAGTAAGCACCAGCTTAGCACTAATCAGGGCAAATCTGAATCTTGGGTGAGGATGTGAATGAAACCTTACACGCATTTTGTTCTGTAAAGAGAGTTTGAGACGGGATTCTATTTCTGGTGAAAGTAATTTATCCCTGACTTCTGCAATAGCAGTCAGATACAAGCATCCATTATTCTGTTCAAGTTAACTTCTCTGTTTAGATCAGAGACTTGTTCTGTTGAACAGATCGCTGAGAATTTTGCTTTGCCTTGGATTTAGAAATCCAAGGCCCCTGCCATTTCTGCTTGCCCTGCAGTATACTGCAGTAAAATGGAAGGAAAGGAAGTTTGTTGCCAAGCCTCAGAAGAAAATAGAATCTGTTTGCTCTGGGGAGTATTGAGCCCTTCCTTCTGTTTTAATGCACTTTACTTGCTGAAATTGTAGTAGCTAGTTTCAAGCAACGATACAAAAAATTTAGACAGGTAATTTTAATTCATAAAGATGCATAACTTTACTTTTTTCCTTCCACCTCCTTTTCTCTATGTGTTTGTAGCTCAAGAAGCTCTTGCTGGCTCCAGCCAACACTCAGCTAAATTACAATGAATGCAGTGGTCTCAGCACACAAAACCATGCAAATACAAATCATAGGATCAGGACAAGCCCTGTGGTTGTTAAGGTACAAATTTAATCTTTGTAATAAGGGGGGGAAAAAAGAAAGAAAAAATGTAACATGTCTTTTATGCTTTCAGCAATCAAGTAAGCAGTAGATCTATATGTGTGGTATTAATCTGCCTACTATCCAGCAACTGCTTCAAAAAATGTGAACAGATTATAGACTGGGTTCCAGAAAATCACCTGAGCTCCTTTATGCTCTGAATATTTCATTTTTGCTTTTTCTCTTGGCAGAGTTCAGCTGTAGTCCCACCGTCTGTTACTCTTGCCTACTTTATTGATACACACAGTAGTAGGGGGTGCAATAAAATTTGTTGATGGGCTGGTGTTGTTTATGAGTGACTCCAGGATGCAAGACTGCCATTTTACCAGCTGTCTGGGCTAAGAAAAATTGCACTGGATTCTTGGCAAAAGATGTATATCAGCCATTAATTGGAAAGAATGGTGTCTCTGACATAATTCTGTTAGCAGGCAGTATTAAACAATGTTTGTCTTGCCATTCACTGTAACTGAAAACGAAGCATTTAGGGGTACTTAAGAGAGTTGTGAATACTGGGCTCAAGCAATCAGCAGCAAATTAAGGTTTAAACCAGCTTATTTTTTTGTTCACAGTAAAGGCGCTGTAGGGTCTTGTTAGTTACATGTTGCTGAATAGGAACATTGAAATGTTGGAGGAATGAAATAAAAAAGCTGCATAAATGTCATTTAGGAATTTCAATGTAATTTTCTTTTCTTGTTCTGCAAACAATTATTCACAGCTCATAGATCTAGTACACTTAGACTGAACACTTCATTGAAAATCTCATCTCTTTAGAAAACCTATATCCATTTTGATAAGGTTCAGTTCACTGATTTTAGCTTTTTTTTTTCTTTTTTTTTCTTTTTTTCTTAATGCTCTGTTTTTAAGACTGAGAATTCGTGGAGCAATAAAGCGAAGAGCATTTGTCAACAACAGAAGCCACAAAGACGTCCCTGCTCTGAACTTCTCAAATATCTGACTACGAACGATGACCCTCCTCAGAACAAACCAGCAGAGAACAGGAACAGCAGCAAAGAGAAATGCACCTCCAAAAGGAAGCCCCATCTGCAGTCTCAGACAAATCACCTGCAAGGTAGGTGCAGGAGCACAGAGCATAGTTTGGTTTTGGAGGGAAGCTGAGATACAATGCTTGTGAATACCCTCATACCTCTTCTGTTCCTTGGGTTATTATTGTAAACCCAGCATCTCTTTCTTCTGTATAGAGAGAGTTTTAAAACAGTATAATGAAGTTAGAATTAGCCAGGTTTAACTTTTGAAGTTTTAATCCTGTCTCTGTTGCCCTCAATCTCAGAAAAGGAACCTCAGAAGAAAAAAAAAAAGTTAACAAATGCTACATGTCAGTATATCAAGCGAGTTGGAGATATTTATTCACAGAGTACTGTACCACTAAGAAATCATTATACCCCTAAACAAGCTGGGCAGGCTGGTTCATTAGTGAGCTTCTTTCTTTTTGCCAGCGTAAAACCGAAGGCATTGTTAACCTGCCACATCGTCCTTAAGAGACAATAAATAGCGTTCTCACTGCTACAGAATAAGCAATAAATGTGTCATTCCTGTTAAAGTAGGAATGCTGGTTTGTAATTTTATTTTGCAAATAGTTGGAAGTTTAGCAACCATCCTGATCTTTCTCTCTCTTTAGATTCTTTATGGCCAAACCTAAACACTTGTGTTGACTTTTAATACCCTCCAATGCGTAAAGAACTGGGCTATATTACTTGCTTCAATGACAGAGAAGCAAGAACTTAGAGGCTCCTCTTTTGCTCCACTCCTCTCCTGCCTGTTTTCCCAAGATAAAGAAGAACTGTAAAAGCTTATGAGCCCAAAGGGAGCTTATTTAAAGTTACTCTTGCTTTAAAATACATCTATGGATATACTTGTCTGGAATTGAAAAAGCCGAATACTTATCTCAGTAACATTGGTGCAAATCCTGGATGACTCCTCTGAAGCTGATGGAAGTCATCCAGCTGCAACAGAGATCAGTATATAACACACTACATGTTGCCTTGGAGTTTGTAAAGTGAGAATTCTGAACTGCATATGTATTTTTTCCTCCTCTTCTCACTTCTCCCTGCTTTTTCAGCCTCCATCAAGTCTATTCTTTCACTCTTTGTTAGGAGGTATAAGCAAACTTAACAAAATTATGTTCCCCCCCCATCACTAAATGCCCTGCTCACAGCAGTGTGTTCTGACATCTATCGTATAGCTTTCTCCATTGTGGTTTCAAATTCTCTGAATAGTGTTTCTTGTAAGAAAGAAATCCAGCTGCCCCTAGAGCTTCTTGAATGCCAACTGCCACTCCTTCTGGCTAATCTCAGCAGACCGCTTCAGAGCAAAATCCTGATTGAAGCATTCATCTCAAACCCGGATCTTGTACTGCAAGGGTTGTGGAACCAGGCATAGGCCTGCCAGACACAACCCAGTGCTTTACTAACACTGCTAGGTGCATATCACATGTAAGATATCTTATACGCACATGTATGTTATACACAGGTGTGTGTGCACATGTACATAATTACTGATTATAAAATCTTGCTGTTGGATCAGGGCTGCATTTTTTCCCAAATTGCACAGATTTTATGCAAAGAAAGAAAATAAAGTGGGTTGTGACAACAGTGTAAAGGGAGAAGTTAGAAAGTCCTAAAAGGACATGCAGCCAACTCACCAGTGATTAACAAATGACAGTGTCTTCTGTGATATTGCAGGTGAAATTACAGGCAGAGAGAAATTATTCTCTTTTTTTAATTCCTGCAGTTTTATTTACAGACTTCTGAAATGTTTTTTCATCAAATTTGTCTCACACTCATATATGACTTCAGTGTCAATGAATGTGCATATAATACAAGTACAAGAATATAATGCTTTCAGCTTGGACAGACTTTTTGTGCAGAACTGACCTTGCAGATTCGAGTGCTATTCACGGATGTACAGTCATTTCTTTATACATTTAATCAAAACTAAAAATATTGTCTCCTTCTGTTTTAAAAGATAATCAGGCCCTAATATTTTCTTTCAAAGTTAGGGAAAGCTCACAAAAGAGAAGTAAAATGATATTTTCCTTTAGGGTTATTGTTGCAAACATATTGCAAACCCATGGGAATGTCCACAAACCCGTTCATGCCAAAGATCATCTGTGGTTTTACACTGAAATTTGCCCATGAGGAAATTTAGTTATTTTGAACCTGAATGTTTTCAATTTACAGAAACAAGCAACTTCATGTGAACTCTTTTAAATACAAATAAAACACACTATGATAGACCTTAAAAATTGAATAAACAGTCACCATGGAAAATGGTATTGGCTAAACATTTACAGTGTCAGTGACTATAAATGAGGATGGAATCCTGTTTGGTCAAGCCTGTGCCTAACAATAAGAAAAATTAGTGGTATATTAATTTCTCAGTGAGAGAGCTAAACAATATCTGCCTAAGTGAATACAGAGGAGTGTGAGATGATGCTTGGGTGCTGTGTCGTAGTGTTTCAGATTTTATACATCTATTTATTTGGATCTGCCTCTCTATATGAGAGCTAGAAGGAGACTTTTTAGAAGCTTAAATAACTCTAACACATTCAGCTTTCATAGAAAGGCCAAGCTGGGTAAGTGTATGTAGTTTTTGTTCTCTGAAAAACAGTAGGAGCATTTGTTTGTGCAGACTTTCTTCCTGAGCCTTTTGGTAAGGTCTGTTCTTTTTAGCCAGTTTTACCTCAAGGTAGGCGCTGGCAACAGTCACAAACATTAGTATCCTAGTTGTGTATAAAGTACTTGCGAAGTTGTGTCATCTTACAGATGGTCTTATGGAAATCTTTTTTATGCACAAATCGCTGGCGGTGCTGGATCAGACACTTAAGCCGTTTTGGTGCATTTCGTCACTTTGGCAGTGAATTCTGAGGAAGGTGAACCTAAGGTGAACACCTGAGTTTCCACTTCTAACTTTCAGATGGGGAGGAGGAGGAACAATATGCAGCTCTTGAGAATTGAGTTAATTTTTTAAAAATGTAATATTACTCCAGGAATGCTCTAGAGCTTATAAAAGTAATCAATTTGCATATAAAATCCTTTAATGTCGATGGGAGCTCCAAGCCTGGAATGAATGCGAAATACGCAGTAGTGACACTCTGGACAAAAGATCTGCAGTGCAGAAGTGTTCAAGGGGAACATTTTGTCTTAAGTAATTAATTTGCAGAAGAGATCCCCTGCTGTTTTTCTTGGTACAATGCTCTCTGCATTTAAGCATCAATCTAACTTCTGAAAAGTAAAATTTGCAAGTAATATTATTTTTAATTTTGAACGTTTTTTCTGGCAATTAGAAGAATCCTAGTTGTATTGCAGTATTCTAGTTCTTGGCTTGCTTTGGGAAAATACAAGCTTGCATGAATAAAAGCTACAAAGACTTGTATTTTTATAGCTAGAGCTTTGTTTTTTTGTGTATGTTGGGATTGTAGTGCTGAGAGCGTCAGCCCCATTTTTAACCATCTGTGAGTGAATCCATGGCTTGTCATAGTTTGCAGGATAATTTGCAGAAATTTGGACTATAGCAAGTTGCACTCCAGCCTCATAAAACAACCTATTCTCAGTGCTACATATAAAATTGTATACTGTAGAAGTAAAATTAACTGAATATTCATAACGTTCTGTTAGTTTGTAGTTATTCTGCTGCTCTTGTTTCCAAATAAAATGTAGACAGTATTCTAAATTAAATCTAGGAGAAAATAAAATTTTCATGGTGCATCCTGTGGATTTCTTCATTGATTTTTAACATGTACCACTCTTCTTCTGAAAGGTTCTTGGCATTTGTGCTGTGTGCTGTATTTCAGAGGTGCAGTAATTGCTGTAAATCATTGTTGAAATTTAGTTACCCTTTTTGTGCCAGTGCTAAGGAATGAGGATGTGACTCCCCATTTATCCGAAGTATACAGAAATGGCTACTGAACAATCAGAACCCAGCCCTAACTGACTAATAGGGGTTTCCATCACAAAAATAAAAGACGACTTTTTGGTATATGTTACGGAGTGCTTAAATATTCCATAATCGTTTTCTTTTTTCCCCTTAGCCAAACCAACAAGTTTATCACTTCCGTTGACGCCTGAGTCTCCAAAGTAAGTAGTAAAAAGTGCAAACATTTATAAAAGGGAGGGGAATCTAATACATTTTGGCTACAGCAACTCCATTTCAGCTTGTTTTTATAAATGTGCCCTGTCTTCCAGTGATCCCAAGGGTTCCCCATTTGAGAACAAGACTATTGAACAAACCTTAAGTGTGGAACTCTCTGGAACTGCAGGTGAGAAATGGGTAGAGTTAGCTTTTCCTTTAAGCATGGTTTGGTGTGTGTTTGTTCATTTCAATATACAACACATACACTGAGATCTTACAGAGGTCTCCAGGAGATCAATTTCAGAGCAGTTTGCGTTGACTTTTTATCCAGTTGCCTGAGAGGGAATGTGTTTGAAAATATTGCTCCAAACCTACACAAGAGCGCATAATTTCTAGAAAAATATGAATGAAACCATTTATCTGTTATACTTCCCCATTTCCCCATAGATTTGTGTACTGCTGAGCACCATCTTTCAAAGACAAACCCCACAGCAGAGTGTAATCGATGTTACAGATGGAAAAGTTATGTCATCCAGTCTGTCTCCAGGCCAGTCTAGGGCTGTACGTGACTGCATGTTTCAGTGCTTTGTCAATTCTAGATTAATATGTCACAAATAACAGCTTTCTGCTCTGCCACTGAAAAACTATTCCATAGCTAAAAGGTAATTTTTTAAAATTGATATTCATTTTATGTTCTTACTTTCTCTTTATTTCTCCCATTAGCGCACTTCACACCACCTCTTTTCTGTCCTCCTCCTCCTGTCTGGCCCCCAGTGTTTGTACCTTTCGAAGATGTGTAGATTTTTTATCGTGTGCAGCTTCAGTTGATGTGTCATCCATTACACTCATTTAATTCATCTGCTCTTTCCACAAAAGTTCTTCAGATCTCAGATCTGTCTTATTGCTTTTCTCTGACCTCTCTTTTGCCTCTGTTTTCCTGACGTGTCCAGAACTGAGCACAGGAACACATGCTGAGCTCCACCTGAGCTACTGCCAAGAATGTTTTCTTTCTCAGTTGTGTAATACTGAAAAATAAATGCTCGGCATGTGTTTCTCACAGGGGCATATATATAATATATATATCATATTATATATATGATATATAATTATCTATATATATATATAATATATATCAGTTTGTGTATGTACCTTGGGCAGTTGCTTTCACTGCCCATCATATCACTTTTTCAGAAACTTCATTAATTCAGCATTAAAACATGCACGCTTTCCTCTGACATGTCCTGAAAATCTGCGCTCTTAATCATTCCTCTAGTGACAAAATGCAACATCCTTGCAACACACCTTCCTTTTGCAAAACTGATACAGGCATGGCAAAATTCACAGCATGCAGCAGGATAATCCAATTCAGTGCCAACAAGCCTGAAGCATGAAGAAGTCTTTTTTTTGTCATTACTGGAGAGCAAATCTGCATGAAAGTGCATGTTTGGAGGCACACTGGTGAGTCAGTGCTTAGTGCTACCAGCTGGAAGGGGCAGATGAGGTGACGATAGCAGAGTTGTTCAGGCAGCAGTTGAGATCACTGAAGGGAACAGTATTTTCTTCCAAACAGAAAGACAGCAGCCTGCTCTTCACATCAGCTGGCTGGATAGAACCTGGGAGTTAATCTAACCTCTTGACAGTCCTCTGGTCTCAAGAATGGCAATGGGAATGGGCTGGGTGTTAGTGAGTTCATTTCCATGTGTCTGCTGTGCTTGGGGGAGGCAATGAAGCGACTGTGTTGTTGTTTTAGATAGTATAACAAGGAAATGCAGCAAATTAAAAGATGCATCAGAGGCTGTGAAATAAAAACAGCATTATCCTATGAAAATATGAAATTATACCCCCTGTAAATAAATCTAGCTAGAAAATTAACTGATGATAATGAAGTACAGGAATTGTTGGAGCACATGCAGCCAGGGAGTTTGGGCAGTGTTTACAAGCAGTGTAGTTGATGGTGGCTGCTGGACTTCATGTTGCACTTGCTCTGCTCTTCAAAATACCTGGTGAGAAGGTTTCAGGAGTTTGCCATTCATCACTTGACAGCTGTATTAATCTCTGTCTTCACATATACATAGATTTTATTTTTGTATGTGTATATAAATATATAAAAAGATGAGTGATTGTGCATGAATTTCTCTTCAAGTCATTTATTTGGATTGCAATTGTGTTTTTTGTCATGAGTTTACTTGTGCTGGAAGCAGACATAACAGAAACAACCTCTAGTACTGAAGGACTTAAAAAGTATGTGAGTAAATACAGGAAAAGCTGGGACCCATTTCAGTAAAAACAACAACAAAAGAATAAAATAGTGGCAGTAGCAATTAATAATATCTTGGAGTTCTTTAGTGAGGCCCTAGCAACTCCAAATTATATCCAGGTAGCTGCATTGTTCATTGTCCTTATACAGGGCAACTTACACTGTATACTGTAATTTACAGTGGAGTTGCCTTGATCTTACTGATGAATTAAAATTGCACTATCGAAGCACAAAATATTTTAATATAAATAGCAGCTCCCTTGTTCTCTGCTGAAAACAGCACTGGTTCCCTCACTGACGAATTAACTATAGAGAAGAAAAATAAATAAGCGCATTTCCTGCTCTAACCATCAGTCTTTGTCATGTATACATTTTAGATTCACATATCTAAAGTCAAACTGAATCCATTCCCTTGCCAATGCCATAACTTGCTTTAGAATGGCTTTGTTAGTACTTGTGAGTGTAACTGTGTCCTCCTTAAAACCATCAAAACTTTTGTCAAATATCTGTCAAATGATAAAGAACAAATATCTTTTAAAGTTTTTTCAAGGCAGAATGTATAAGAATGTACAAATTCTTTGAGCGCCCTTTTAATGTCTTGTGATGAACAAATAAGTCTATCTAAAATCAGTACTGCTAGCTAGTTTCCAGTGCTATTTTGTGGAAAATGGATCAGAACGTCATGACTTGGAGATGATGATAAAGTAGTGATAAAATTTCTGCATAAGGTGAGTCTTATTCTGAGTAAGAGCCTTCATCTGTTTTTCTGCAGCTAGCTGCAGTGCAAGCACTTTGCTAAGAAGCCATGGGCTGGAACATCTCTGATATCTTCCAGGGACATGGGAGGTTTTTGTGTTACTCTTTTCTCTTTGGAACATGTCAGGTTGAAGAGATACCTGCAGACACAGTAGGACAACTCACCTCTAGAAGTTACGGTGTTTCTCTTGAGAATTGAGGGCTCCTCCAGAAGATAAATGGCATGGTTTTTTGCCCTCTTAGTTCTCTCAACGCTTTTTAAGCCTTCATTCCTAAATACCCAAAGACATCATATAAATGCATTAAGTGAGTTTACATGCCTGAGATTTTACTACCATACAAGCAGCAATCAATAACTGGAAGTCTATTTCCACCTTCCTGTCTTCAACAGGTGTCTTAGTGAAAAGTCTCTCGTTAAGATCTTTATAATTTACTTGAATATAAAACTCCAGTCTCTCTTGGGTGCAAAATTTGATCTCTTCAAAAAGATGGTGTAAAAGGCAATATGAACATGATTGGCTCGCACAGTGATTTGGAATTCATGAGCATCCTTGAGGATACTTAAACCCTGCTATTTGCCCACCTCTAGATCTGAGTTACTTCTTAGTTGTCAGAACAAATACTTCAGATCTATCATATAAGAACTTCTTTGACCTCAGAATGATTTCTGATCAAATGAGAGATGCAGAGAGTTGTCTGGGGGAATAAGATCTTGTGAATTATTAGATATTTTCAGGAGTCTGTATTTATTCTCTGCAGCACTGACAACAAGATTAAACTGAATACTAAACAAGCATGTAGTTTTTTATTATATGATGGCTATTTAATTTTATTATATTTTCCTGGCTTCTGCAATCTTATGCCACACAAAAACTCTGATTATTTTTTTTTTACTGAATTGAGCTGTTACCATGTGTTCAGTGTTTTTAGTGGCCTTAAATAGTGTTTCCCTTGACAGTCTGTTTCCAGACTTTAAAAGTATGAAAGAAATCAATTTCCATGCCTCTCAAAAGCTCAGTGCATATATAGGAAGGTTGCACAGCTGTGTTCGCCCAAAAATACTCATTCCCCCCACCAAAGCACAACAAACATCATCAAGTGTTTAAATGCCTACAGTTACAGTCGAATTTTAGGAAGATTGGTGTCTGGTTAAAACCTCATTGCAAATGAGTCCTGAAAAGTCAAGATGTCACTTTTTACGCAAACGCAATTCCCTAATTTCTGATTATCGACTTAGCTGAGCTAAATGAGTTAACTAAGGTGGCTGTTTTTTAGTGCACTTTTGGTATGCATCACAAGTACCTGCACTCTCCCAGAAACTCTATTGAAAGAAGTCACTCAGGGAGGTAGTGGGGCCAGCATACATGGGAACACCTTTTGTTGCACCGACACAGAGAAGACAGTGCTGGGTTGGCAGCAGTATTCACAAATTGTTAGGACTATTTTTGAGCACAAGATGAGTGAGTTCACACTATCCAGACAGAGCAAGGCAAAGTGCAAACGTACCATTTACTGAAGCCGTTCAATTAAACAAAAGTCCCTACAAAGAAAATGGTTTTATAGCATGTCATGAAAAAATACTTGCCTTTTACTTTAAAAAGAAAAAAGACTGTTTAAGGGGGGTGATTGTAGAGTATGTACCACTTCTAACAGATTTGCTGTGCAGAAGTACATAAGTGTGACTGATGTAGAGGTACTTGTTTATTATAGAGCACATTTCAATGCAGTAATCATAAATATTGCTAAGGTTGTGCTCTGTTGAAATATGACCTACATACTCTTGATTGTTTGTGTTACGTGATTTGTCTGACACCCATTACATTCTGGGTAATGGCAGCCATTTGTTGCTGTGCACAGCAGGCTCTTTTGACAAAAGAAAATAGGCAGCAATAAAAAAGCTATAGTCTGAATTACATTCTGCACAGTGCTGCACTGCTGAGAGTTTGTGCAAGTGTGTTAACAATGCTCTGAACTGCCTCTTGTCAGCCTTCAGCCCGTAATGGCCATCTGTCCTTCCATAAATCTGTCAAAACCTGCTAAGTTCAAGAGAGCACAGAATATACCTTGTACTGTCAACGCTAAAATGTACACTTTTGCAGAGAAATTGGTGTATATGAAATAAAGGTTATCGAATACTGTAACACTTGATTTAGGAGCATGGCCTGAAGTGAAGATTAGCAGTGATTAGTGTAACGATGAGCAGAAGTGACACCAGTGAGCAAGTGTGCAGCCTTACCATTTTCTCAAAGTTCACATTTTGGGCACTGGTCATGGGATGTGCTGAAGGCAGACTCTATAGCACCAACTTAAACAAGAACCAATTCAAAGCCTTACTCCCCCTTCATCCCCCAGTGGAAGTTTGTTCAAAAGTTAACTGAACATTTTTCAACTTGTATCTGTTTATACTTGCTTGTGCGCTTCCTGCTTCTGCTGAAAACCAGGAAAAGAGCCAAAATGCCACGAGGAAGTCCTTTCTTAGGATGTCCCCAGCACAATTTTGCCAGCAAAAGAAGTGCCAGTAAATTTGGCTCAGTCTGTACTTTTGGAAGGGTTTTTTTGTTGTTATTTTTTCCCCTCCCATCTGAAGACTGTTGGACTCCTCATTGAGCTTCTGGAAACTGTTATGTTCTGAGTATTATTTGCTTTCTGTCAGGGCTATCTTTAAAGAAATGGGAATGGAAACAATATTTTGTTTTGAATGTTAGATTATGTCCTGGGTTTCTTGTACTGAAATTTTCATGTGTGCAGATATTTGAGACATTTACTGTGGAGTGGTTGAATTTTATAAGGATGGGCTGGAATTAATATTGTCCTACTTCATTCTTTTGTTAAAAACACATCTGAAAATTCAGTAACTAACCCCAGGTCATTTCTGGGGCTATACTATTTCATAACTAAAAGTGCTGATTTTTGGTTGGTTTGTTTTATTTTGTTTTTTATTTAGAAAACAATCCTTACTTACTCAAATATTGAATGTCACTTTAGATTTTTAACCCAGAAATGATTACTGAAGAATTTGGAAGAGGCTTGATCATTTTGCTGGAAATTTGTTTGGCAAACAGAAATATTTGTTAGTAAGGAGGTAGATAAGGTGTGAAATCTATGCTGCTGAATTAGATGAATTTTTGGGAAGGAAATGAAAATTGAGGACAAATTAGAGGAAATAGTTGATGACTTAGCACAAAACCTTTTCAATTTTAAATTCATATTTGGGGTAACTAGACTTACAGTACCTTTGCTTCAATTTCTCTGACTTTGGTGGCGTTAGGCAAAGTCTTTACATAACCATGTAACCATTTTTTCCAAGTGCTCAGACAAAATTAGTCTTGTTTCTCACAACTGCTACTCATGTCTTAGTACTCATATCGGGTGTTTGGTTTTTTTTCTGAAACAAATTCATTGCAGACAATGCAGTGGTACTCCCAGTCTCCATTTCTGATCCTTAGGGAGCACTATGCATTGATGAACGTTTTTTTTTCTCTACAGCAAAACACTGTAAAATATGTTCCATTTGCATTGATCTGCTGAGCTCCATTGTATGGTTAAAAAGACAAAACTCTGCAGCCATGTTTGAAACATTCATTTCTTGGAAGTGTCTGCACTCTTTTCATTCTTGCTGTGAAAGTCATGGAAAGCTCATTGCTTGGGCTAGAAAAGGAAATCTTGGACAGCATTGTTCAGTGTGCTGTTATTCTGCGCAGGGTTATTCTTTATAAAGTCTGAAGAACTTCTATGATTTAAACATGAATTAATGGAAGGTGTTGCTTTGGCTTGCAGGTTTTACTAGAATGGGCTGCAGTCCTTCCTGCAATTTCATCTCACTGTAGTGATGTAATGTACTACAGTTGTGTGAAAAATCCTGGTAGCTAGTGATATTGTTAATCTTGAAATTCTTATCAGTTTCATATCTACTCCTTATTTCATGACTTCTACTAATATTTTGTTCTAGATGCAGCGGTTCATTACAATTGTACTAGCCTCATTGTTCACTTAGGTTTCAGTTGCCGAACTACATTTCAGGCAAAATGTATTAGTTTTACTTACAAGAATGTATTATACGTACATTAGCAATGGTTTACTAAGTTAATGAACTGTGTAGACAAAGAGTCATTGCAGTCAAGTTGCAGAGTTGCTGTACTTCCTTACATTCAAGTTTTGTGTACTGCACAAGTTGCTTTGGTAGTGCTCATTTATTTTTCTTGGACTTCCTTTCATTCAGGTTTTTGTCTGCTAATTTCCTTAGATGTTTGACTGTGCCAGTCCTTTACTTTTCATTTTTGTATAAAAATCTTTTTGATTTTTATCAGAAAAGTCTTTTGATTTTTATCTCTTGATCTTTTCTATCAGAGTCTGCAGGGAGGCGGGTATCGTAAAAGAAGAGGAGGGGCAGAAAGGATGTTGAAGATTAATGGCCATGCATTAGTACTGTTGCTATTGTTGTCACCAGAACTTTGGTGTCTCAAACCCTAAACACTCTAATTTCCAGATGAATTAAATTAAATTGATGTAGAATGAGTCTTGTTTTTTTAAATCTATTTTAAAGAAGCATGTGTGTCTTCACTAAAATTTGTCTGCTTAAAAATCTGTTCCTCCTTTTTTTTCCTTCAGGCCTAACTCCACCTACGACCCCTCCTCATAAAGCCAACCAGGATAATCCTTTCAGGACTTCACCTAAGCCGAAGTCATCATGCAAGACTGTTGCACCACCTTCAAAAAAGCCCCGTTATAGTGAGTCTTCCAGTTCTCAAGGAAACAACCCAGTCAAGAAGGGTCCAGAACAGACTGAGCTGTATGCACAGCTTAGCAAGACTACAGCACTGTCCAGTGGACATGAGGAGAGAAAGACAAAACGGCCCAGTTTGCGGCTGTTTGGTGACCATGACTACTGTCAATCTGTGAATTCAAAGTCGGAAATACACATTAAAATATCCCAGGAACTTCAGGACTCCAGACAACTAGAATTTAAGGATTCTTCACCTGGGTGGCAGTGTCAGATTTGTTCTTCTTTAGGACAAGACCAGTATTTCAAGAAAGAGACTTTACAGACAAGTAAGCAGGGATCCCAAGGTAATAACAGAAAACAGCTCCAAGACCAAGAAATTCGGGCTGAACTTAATAAGCATTTTGGTCACCCCAGCCAAGCTGTTTTTGATGAAGAAGCAGATAAGACCGGTGAACTAAGGGACAGTGATTACAGTAATGAACAATTTTCCAAACTACCTATGTTTATAAATTCAGGACTAGCAATGGATGGTCTCTTTGATGACAGTGAAGATGAAAGTGATAAACTATGCTACCCTTGGGATGGGACACAAGCCTATTCATTATTTGACGTATCGCCTTCTTGCTCTTCTTTTAACTCTCCATGCAGAGATTCAGTATCTCCACCCAAATCCTTATTTTCTCAAAGATCCCAAAGGACACGCTCTAGATCAAGGTCCTTTCCTCAACGCAGGTCCTGTTCCCGTTCTCCATATTCCCGATCGAGATCAAGGTCACCCTGCAGTAGATCCTCTTCAAGGTACAGTGAGCAATTTCATACATCAGCATTGTTGGTAATAAGAAGGAAAACAGCAAAAGCACAGAGTGTCTTGAAGGAAATAAACAATTTAAAAAAAAAAAAAAGAACCCATGATCCAGTGCAATTGTTTTTATTGCCCCGATCTGATTAGCTCTGAAGGTTACAGGATTGCTGCGGAAACATTTGTTGCCATTATCCTTTAAATTTGCCAAGTTTACACTTTCTGAGTGGAGCCAGTCAGGTCAGAGGCAGAGCAATTGGAGAGATATACACAACTAACCTTTCCCATTATCTGCAAGCTGCCCGGTGCCAATCTAGCTGCAGTCCCTATCAGATGAAGTTGACAGAGGCTGACTCTCTGCTCTCTGTTAGCCTCAATAAGAAACATTATGGGAGGGGGGCAAAATCACTTGAGGCCCCTTAGTTGACTAGGAGATCGCAAACTGTCACTGGAAAATTTCACTGGTAGCTTAGAAGAAATTGTAAGGTCAGGTAAGAGGTAGCCCAGGAGAAAATGGTGTCAATAGATTCAATGTGAATGACAGAGGTGAATGGTTTTAGTTTTTCCTTCTTTCCTGCAGATCTTGCCACTGTTACGAGTCCAGCCACTGTAGACACCAAGCACACCGAAGTTCTCCCTCACGTGCAAGGTCGCGATCCAGATCACCGTACAGTCGCAGACCCAGGTAGTGCATTTTGTGTGCATTTAGTGTGCTTTTCAGCTGGTTCTGAAGAGATAATAAAGCAATCCAGAAACTGTATTACTAAATTTACATTAAGAAATGCAGGTGCTTGATTTAATGACTAAGTTATGTTTCCTAGATATGACAGCTATGAGGAATATCAGCATGAAAGGCTGAAGAGGGAAGAATACCGCAAAGAGTATGAAAAACGGGAATCTGAAAGGGCCAAACAAAGGGAGAGACAGAGGCAGAAAGCAATTGTAAGCACTGTGAAGATAACTTTCATTTTGAAATAGGTTTCTGTTTCTTTTGGTAGATTTCTAAAACTCGGAATGAGATTCTATTTTATTTCTTCTTCGTAATGGAACAAACAAAATGCAAATATCTGTCTATGTGCATTTCTTTGTATTTAGAATTTTAGGCAAATATGTGTTTTCATAACAATTTGTGTTTTGATTGTACAGCACTAATTTTTTCAGCTTCTTTAAATTGCAACTCTCCAGGTCAGTCAACAGAAAACAAACAAACAAACAAACAAAAAACAGAAAAAAAAAATTTTCTAGGAAAAGGCTTCATCCCAGACAGCAAAGAATTAAAAGTGACCCAGTCTATTCCTTATAGTGATCTATCAGTGAACCCACAGTTTTTACTGTATAACACCTACCAGGATGCCAATAGTCAAGTCTAGTTTCAGTATTTCTCTTCCTCTGCAGAAGCAATGTAAGAAGCCAGTCAGCTTACATACTGGTCACTGGATGTTTCCAGTAGCTGTAATTATCTATACAGAGAGTACAGAATTTGAAACTGACATCCAGAGGCATGTCTTTTATTGTTTTTTTCTTGTCTATAACACAGTTTACTTTTAAGGTGTTTTTAAGATTTTTTTAGCAAAACAGTCTGAAGACATGATGCAATTTAAAAATGTCATTTCACGCTGCCCCTTTCACAATGAACGTGTGTTACTTGATTAATTTGTTCATCTGACTGAAGTACCTGCAGCAAAGGAAATACCCATGAGGTGATCAGCAACTCCCTTGCCTGTAGTAGCAGCAGGACAGAAAAATGGCTGTTAAATAGACGTGTGGATTTTGCCCCCTTCTAGTTTCCCTGCATGATGGTTTTGATAAGTTGGGAAGTTGGGAGCTGCTGTAATTCTGGACTCCTGTTGTGATTGTTAAGCCTATCTGGTGGGCTCCCTTTACTGCTGCTCTGCACAAACTGGTGTGTACTGGGATGCTTACCTTCATTTCCACATTTTCCCTTAATGTTCTCTCCAAAGCTCACCAAAATGAGTAGATCTCTTTCCAATATGTTTAGTGAACTTTGTAGTAAAAAACTGTTACAGACTCTGTGGCATTTCTCCAAATACTTACACCCTCAAAACTACTTGTATGAAGATCAGCAGAGACTGGCATAGTCTGTGGCAATGAGAAGTTCTGGGAAGGAATATGCATCTTTAGTTTATGGATTTCATCTCTGTTGCTACTGTTCTTAGTGAGCTTGATAAATCATTTTGCTTTTCTCTGCATCAGGTGACCTCTGTACATAGTATAGGTGATACATAAATTTTGTAAAGCATGAGATTCAGAGCTATAGCATGTTCTGATCTGAAACTCAGGGAAGCTGTCAATGGTTTATGGGCAGGTCTGCACAGTTCGGTGACTAATGGGGCAGGGGGGACTCATGGGACCACACCCCAGAAAAGGGGAAAGGGTATGGAGATGGGCCTAAAAACAAAACAGCAGCAATGATCTGAGGAGAAACAGACTAATCTACTAAATATGATAGTGGAATGTAAGATAACAATACAATATAATTGGAATTGAGGCTAAGAAATAAAAAAAAAAATGAGAGTGTGTCCAAAAACTGAAGGCTTTGCTCTAATGCTGAAGGCGAGATGGCTAGGGAGCACACACACTGCAGAGATGAGCAGAAAGGAAAAAGGGACCTCTCGTGACTTGCAAACAGTTTTATCTTTCCCTCTGAATGGAAAACAGAAACACAAAATCCTCTGGGGCATGTAGTTGTTCTTCTCTTCTGAGAACCAGGTACCCAGAAATATCAACAATCCATGGAACTGGAGTATTAACTCTTTATCTCTCAGTGCACTACATAATGTTGTGATGTAGAATACTGATAACAAAAATCATAAAACCATGACAGAATGCAATGGAAGAATTTTGCATGGCTTCAGAATGGGCTATATTTAAGTCAACTGTTGGTGTTTTTCTTGCTTCCATCTGTTTAGAGATAATACTGACTTCTGGCAATCGTAACTTACATGGCTGTTCTTTCTTAGATCTAACATAAATTAGAGTTTTAAGTAGACCTCTGTCATGAATGTATCTTGCTACTTCTCAATTACTGTATCTTATTGGTGTAAAAACCTGAATCCTATTGTGAAGATAGAAAATTTGATTTAGTTTAAAATGAGGAAATGTTTGGCTACTAACTAATGAAGGGAAAAGGAGAAAGAGAAGATCTCTGAAAAGCTCTAGATGTGCTGCACCATCATTTCTTCCAAGTTAAGAAATTTAGTATTTTCTAATTCAAGGCTGAATTTATTTTCTCTTCTAAAGTGAGCACTGTCATGTTAATTAACTTCATTAATGAAATTGTGTATTAATAAACATAAATAAATTAGACCTGAAATGACTTAGTGAGATGACAAATCATATATTTATAAAATATCAATAAATAGAACATGGCAAAAATTTTAAAAGCAGTCATCCAAGAGCTGCAGGAAATGTAGCTGAAGTCATATTAACTCCTTTCTCCAAAGTCTACCAACACTTTCACTTTAAAAATCTGTGTTGAATCATGCCAGTTTATTCCCTGTGCGAATCAGTGGGGGATAGGAGAAAGGGGAGCATAGAAAGGGAAGCCTTGATCCCACAAAGTCAGTGACAAGGTGCATATTAACTGAACAAAGGTGCTATTTTTCGTCCAGCATTCTCTGTTCCCTTTCTTATTGATTTTGGATTATGAGTCCTTTTGGATTATGAGTCTCTTATGTGTCACTCTTTTCTTTCCAAAAAGGCCCAACTCATTTACTGTTCAGTCATAAGGATCCTTTTTGTCTTTCCTTGAACTCTTTCTGTAAGTTCCGTAAGTTTAGATTTCCATAAATTCTGCACTGGAGTCTATTTTCCTTTCTTTCTAGCTCATCCTCATGCTGCAAGAACTGGTTCAAGACAACATGCCTCCTAATTCTGTTAAAAGTGCAGCTCAGAGATTGAGCACTATTAGGGCCCCAGGTGCTGGCTACTCAGGGAAGGTAGCTTTTCTTCATGAAAAGCACTGTGCTGAGGTCTCAGGGAGCTGGCTTTAGAAAAGATGCACAGAGGAAAGGGAACAGAAACCATGACTCAACAAAAAGCCATCAGGTCTTACTGGTTCAATATCTGGAATTACTCTCATGTGACAACATGAGTGTAAATCCCAGGAAAAAGAGATGAGAAAAAAATAGGCATATTTTAATCTGTCAAAACCATATGTGTAGCAATGCCTTCTGATTGTGCAAGCAGCTTGTATTTTGGCAGATGCAAAGACATATTTGTAGATTGCTGAAGAGGCTTGTTTTAGAAGCCTTTGCTCATGCTATGTGGCAAAGGTACATTTAAATGGCTACATGGTTAGTCTGCATGTGATGTATTGGCTGCAGTAGCTTCAGATCAACTGAAAGCCTGAGCTGGCATTTCTGTGTATGGGTTCCTATCTAGATTTACATCTATGGTGGCTTAACTTCAAAAAGTTCTCTGTTGTTTTTCTCTTTGCTTCTTTTCTGTCTTCCCTTCTCCGGTGACTGGAGATTCAGTGTCTTTTTCATGGAGTGGGATCTTTATTTTGAGCAGTCTCACACAAAAAATATAGACTACCAAGCCCACAAGTCATTTTTCAGTTAGAAAGTCAGGATATTTTTGTCATATTTGTATTCTTGGTTATGATGCGTTTTTTAATGGAATAAATTTTAGCAGAGTGTAGCTTGATCTTGATGTCACTTGTCCACAATTCATTTTAGAATGGGTCCTCATTGAACAGAAGGCCAGCCTGCCACCAAGACTCACTTAACTTAATAGTGCTCTCCAGACCATAGCAGAGACACATTCATTCATCATGAAGCTCCAGGAACAACTGCAGGACAGAAAAGGCTACTCAGAGCTTTCTAGAAATTACAATCTAACCCCCAGCCAGGGCAGATTGCTCTGTTTTGCCAAGAAGACTGAGGACTGTTTTTTTCTTGTTGTATACCCCAGGCATTTCTTAGGCATGCAGGCTTTTCCTGCAGCAGCTTATTAGACCACATAGCAAATACCTTTCGGGGCATGGCTTCTACCTGAGTAGAAAATTAATATTAGCATTACTACTTTCATATGTAAGTGCTGACAGTCTGTATGAAACAAGCCCCTGTCCCAGAGAGCTTACAGATACAATAAGATAAATGCACTGTGATGCCACTGCAACAGAAAAGAAACACATGGTTTTAAAGAAAATAAATTTCTCTACAACAGGAAGGCAGGAGAAAGGTGGTTTCCTAAATGAATGCTTGGGTTCTTTGAAGTCTGAAACCAGACACAGCCCATAATGGAGTAAATTCCCACAAATGAAGGAGCAAATGCATGTTGGTTGTTTAGTTTGGACTTTTTTTTTTGTGGTTGCTCATCTTGGTGGGCCTGATCCCAGGCATTATACTTTTTCTGTACAATTTACTGAAAATATTTCAAACGGATTGTTTAAAATCTTGAGTTTTATTGATTGATTGCTATGTTTTCAGCAGTCACCCTGGGAGGTGGTAGAATTTTTTCAGCCCTCAGCCACACAAGATTTGAGAACATTGTGCAGTGTTCTTTTTTCTTCTTCATTTGTTGCGAGTCTTCCTTTTGCCATTCATACATGTCTACCGCTCATAGTTAGCCTACAAGTCTTCTTTAATACAGAATCTACAGCAATGTTTCTTACTATTGTTAGGATGTCCGAATCTTACATTTTACTGGCTCTTGCATTCATAGCATTTCTTTTTTTCAGACTCTGCCCAACCACTCTCATTGCTTTTTCGAAATGTTTTCTGGCCTTCAGTTCTAAGGATGAAGATCAAGTCACAAAACACTGGGCATGTAAGGCGTTACAGAAAGGGGCTTGTACCCAGCCAGCCACGTGTGCTGCAGGAAGCAGCAGAGCTTTGATAAGCTTAGAATCATGGAATCAGTAAGGTTGGAAAAGACCACTGAGATCATCTAGTCCATCTGTCAAACCATCATCACCTTGTTCACTAAACCATATCCCTCAGTGCCATGCTTATCCTTTTCTTGAAAACCTCTAGGGACAATGTCTTCATCACCTCCTGGGCAGCTTATTCCAATACCTCACTAGGAAGTTTTTTGTAATATCCAACCCAAACCTCCCCTGACACAACTTAAGGTCATTACTTCTTGTCCTGTCACTGTTCACCTGGGAGAAGAGGTCGACCCCCACCTCAGTACAACCTCCTTTCAGGAAGTTGTAGAGATTGATATGGTCTCCCCTGAGCCTCCTCTTTTCCAGACTAAACCATCCCTCTTCCCTCAGCCACACCTCCCAAGACTTGTGCTCCAGAGACCTCACCATCTTTAATACCCTTCTCTAGACATGCTTGTAGTGAAGGGCCCAAAACTGAACACAGCCTCGAGGTTGGGCCTCACCAGTGCTGAGTACAGAGGGGCAATCACCTCCCTGGTCCTGCTGGCTATACTGTTTCTAGTACAAGCCAGGATGCCATTGGCCTTCTTGGCCACATGGGCACACTGCTGGCTCATGTTCAGCTAACAGCTCCAGATCCTATTCCTCCATGCTGCTTGTGGTAGACCTCAACTTTATAATTTCTTCTCATTTTTAGCCTCATCTTCACATAGAGCATAGTTGAGCTCTTGGAGAGCTAGTTATGTACCACAGATGTGCAGACAAAAAATGGTAGGGGAAATGAGGACAGCAGCACCCCAGGGTGCAGTAAGGAGAGGCAGGCAAAGAAAACAAATGTTAGGTGAAGAAGCCAGGTACAAAAAAACATGTGAAAACTAATATGTCTGTTGGCCTGAGATTTAATCAAATTAAAGGTTAAGAACGAGGAAGGGGAAACAAAGTGAATTTTGTAGACAGCCTTTGCAAGACAAAAAGACCTTTAACATCAGAGGTATTTTGGAGATGAGTGATAGTTTTATTGACACTTAAATTTGTGAAGGTATATCCTGGTCCTATTTTCTCCAGTCATGCTAATGTTCTAGCACTTTAATTTGATACTTGAAATAGTGATTTTCAGTCTAAGATTCTCTGCCACATTTGCCTCTTCAATTGTTTTTACTGCCAGGAGGAAAGAGCAAGATTAAGAAGAAGGAAATTTAGACAAAGAAGACAGACATACTGGGCTTGAGGAAGCTGTCTACACTCTTCTTTTTTTCTTTATTTACTTGGTAAAACAATGAGCTATGTACACTTAAAAGCCAGGGGAGATTCAGGTTGGATATTAGGAGAAACTTGAGTGGTCTGGCACTAGAACAGGCTGCCCAGGGAGGTGGTCACCATCCCTGGAGGCATTCAAGAAATGCGTAAATGTGGTACTAACAAACATGGTTTGGTAGGCAAAACTGTGGCAGGTGAAAAGTTGAACCAGATGAACTTATAAGTCTTTTCCAACCTTAATGATTCTATGATTCTGTGACTGTAAATCATCTGCATTTCTGAGAGGGAAATATGAACACAATTGTTTGGAGTTTCCTTCAGGTTCATCTTCCCCCATTAAGTTGAAAACAAAGGCTTTTTTCCCTAGTTCTCTAAATTTCCAAGGCGTATATCATCTCCTCTTACAAGCGCAGTATAAAACATACTTAATATGCACATATGGACTTAAGCATGCGACGTGTTACAAAATAAGGGTCTTTAACATTTAGAGGTATGTTATAATCTTGTTAGGCTTGTATAACTCTTATTGTTAATGCGAGTAAAATGCAGGTGTCTTTTTAAATACAAATATTTCTTTCATAACCACTTTAAATAAGCCAAAGCTAAACAAGATAAAGACAGTGCTGTATGAATCCTGTGTTCCCCAGTACCTCATACCATCACAGCATTCTGCTTAAAAAAAATACTTGAACGAACATCTCCTCATGTACACACTAGAGGACATATGGTGCATTTCAGCTTTAAATTTGAATTTCCTTAATTTTGCAAGTTTAACTTACTCCCTTAATGATAGTTTAACAGGCGTTTCTTAGTTGTTCAGTTTTGTTTTATTACAGTTGTCTTAAAGGGATATTAGATATATAAAAGTTATTAGAAGGATAGAGGAAGTAAAAATTGCAAAGGCATGCACACAGACTTATGGGAGAGCATGCAGTAGTTACTTCCATCACTCTGCAATATAACAATCTCCGTGTCAGGGAGTGAAACATTATGTTTTTTCAGTCGAGATGTATTATCTCAGCTAAAGTATATTAAGCAGTCTGCTATGTTATGTTCTGCTCCATCTGGTCAGCCATTTAGGTTCAATAGCAAGTATCAATGGAATTGTTTCTTATCAAGTGCTTCAATGCAGTTAAATTCTTGATTTGGTAAAACAGTCTGAAAAAGTAATTACTGTGCATATGCAGATTTTCTTCTTTTTGAAGTTTATAGCACCCAGCCATACTGAAAGGAAGCAGAATGAGAATGGGGGAAATGGAAGAAATGCAGATTTCTGTTGCTTGCTGTCTATATTTCCTAGTTCGTAGAAGGTCTACCCAGACTCCTGAATCAGGAGAGTACGAGTAAGAAACAGCAACTGTCTGTAAAGTAACCCTTCTTCATAAATGTGTGGCCACCTGTGAGCATGCTTGCCCTTCTTTTAGCTGTGCTAACTTCTTTAGGCTTTATGCCTACAACAAAGAGCAAGAACAGCTTTTAAATGGTGAACTTTAGAGGGCATAACATTTAAAAGTGAAATTGTCTGTCCCAGCAGGGCAGTGGAGGACTATTAATCCTATCACCTTGGTTCCTTGGATAATCAATAGAAGCAGTAGTTTCAGGCATTTAAATGAGACAGTTACATGATCTCTTCAAGTAAGAAGAGCATATACATGCTTTGGAGGAGCCGTCAGGGTCTCCAGTTGGCCAACTAGGGATACAAAGGATCCAGAAAGTTGCAGTGATCACTTCCTGTGCTACACCTTAATGAGTAGGGGTTTTGTCCAAGAAGTGAGAGTAGTGGGAGCTGTTCTCTGGAGCTTTGGACTCATATCTTTAGTTTCTCTGGAGCATAGATGAACTGGATTTGAGCCCCTGAGATTTGCGAGGCCAGGAAAAGTGTAAGCAAAAATAGTTGACTCAGTACACTAGTGAGAAGTGTCTTCTGTTGGGAGGCAGGTACATTCGTTTCAACTTCCAGCTGCAAGAATTGTTCGGTTATTTCGCATTAAGCAGCTTCGGGGAGCAGTGTGCTGTCCTGGGAACGGGGAACCATGATTTTGCATACCCATGTGAAGAGGAGTTCTGATGGTCCCTTTATCTCAGATGAGTGCTCAAGCAAGTAAAGAAGCGGCATCAGGATAATTTCTGTTTCCACAAGCATTGTGGTCTGATCTCAGTCCTACTGTCTTATGTGTGCCAATTAGCTGTGGTCCAGAAATTACTGGTGTCTTATACCTGTCTAGGGACTCTCAGAAAACATACATTTTGTGCTATAGCTGAACTGTGTCACTGTAAGGTACCTTACTCTTCAAGCTAGGATGCTTCTGAGCAGGAATGCAAATTTGTATTTAGGTCCCTAGAGCCTTCAGCATTGCACAGTTGAGGTGCCATTAGCCTTTAGGCACCTCCAGGTTAAGATAGTCAAGAATTCTCAGCAGTCAGTATAGCTCCTTTGGAATTCAGCACCTACATTCTATGCAAGTCTCAGGTGCCCAAGTTGATGGTTTAAACTGACATTGCTCCACTGACTGACAGATTTACACCAGCTAAGAATTTGATGGAGGTACAATTTATGGAACAGACACGTGGGTGTGTGCAAAGGCTGAGCAAGAGGCCAGTAGTTCTCCAGGCCAAAGGCAATCAGAGCATTGGGGCTTTCTAAAGCTACTACTTCTTTGCTCTGATTATTAAGGTCAGTGGTTTGAAGATCTCTTTTTCACTTTTTTTTTTGGTTGCAACTCACTGAATGACTTTGTCCCCAGTAAGGTGCTAATCCAAATATTCTTAAAGTGACTCTTGACAGGTTTTCCCTGTCTTTCTGTCATTCTCCTGAGCATTTTCACTCAGAAAGGAGCTATATGACCATGACTCGATTATTTTTAAAGCGTCTCTGTTAGTTTGCGCCAAGTGTCAAAGGAACCTGCAAATGACCCCCTAATCTTTAAAATCAGGAAATTCTGTCATGTTCTTCTTCCTAGCAAACCCAAAGGCAGTGGTGACCACAGGAAATATTTTATTCTTCTCTCTTTCCTCCATTTATTTATTTTAATATTTATTTTAATAAAACTCATTTTCTGGACTCCTCACAGTCTTCCCTCTGTTTAAGGTATAGATTGTGATGGAACTGCTGATTGCAGAATGAGTCAGCTAATGAGTCATCTGAGTTTATAATGTTATGTCTGTAATCCATTTTGTTATGTTTATGATACACTTACACACTTGCTGCATTATTTTATGCTGCTTCACATCTTAATTCCCAGTGTTGTATAGCTAGTAAGAGAAAGGGGATTGGTCCTGGAGAATTTGTAGTCTTAAAGGGCAAGTCATGGGAAGATGGAAGGGAAAAAGATGCAATAAGATACAGAGGGAGTGGTCTGTCATTTTACATAGCAGAACAGTGACAGCACTCAATGAAACCTTCTGGGAGAAAATTACCCAAAAAATCTGGCATCGTTTAAATACCTTAAAGGCTTTCCAGGAGAGAATATTTCAATCATTAGCTGAATGCAGTAGATCTTCTGCAAGTGACTATTAGTATAAATATGCATCCTCTGCCTATCCGTGTGAATGTATTTGTATGCATGTATGTGTAGGGTCCTCTGTATTGCACATTTGGTAAAATCTTGTCCTGCTCTTTCTTAACAGGAAGAGCATCGTGTGATTTATGTGGGTAAAATCAGACCTGACACAACCCGAAAAGAACTGAGGGACCGGTTTGAAGTTTTTGGTGAAATAGAGGAGTGCGCAGTAAATTTGCGGGATGATGGGTAAGAACTTTTCAAATAAGCTCTTGTTTGAGAGCTGCCGTATGTAAAAAATTATGGCAGTAAGATTACTGGTATGGGAGTGTAAGTGTAAGTACTGTTATAGATGGCATGTTGAATTCAAAACCATATTTATTTTCTTTCATCCTTATTTATTAATCTTGCTAGTTGAGATTTCCTGTCCCAGAAGTAAGTATTTAGCTGCATGACAGGACGATCAATGGATGCTGTACTGGCATTTCCACTGCTGGATCTCTTGCAAGTTCTTGCTTTCAGGAAGGGGTTACACAAATGTGTGTTTACTCTTTTTAGCTTTTTTATTTTTCATGACTGTCTTTTTTAATTACAGAGACAGCTATGGTTTCATCACCTACCGCTACACTTGTGATGCCTTTGCTGCTCTTGAAAATGGATACACTTTACGCAGGTCAAATGAACCTGACTTTGAGCTGTACTTTTGTGGACGCAAGCAGTTTTGCAAGTCTAACTATGCAGACCTAGGTAGGTATCTTGCTCTCTGTGAATTAAAGTACATAACTGGAACCATGTTGTAACTCAGAAGAATTTAGTCTGCTTGTTTTTTGTGACCTGCTTCTGTTACTTGAATAGTCGGTGTGAGGGATTTAAAGAAGGTGCTTGTTCCACTTGCATGTTAAAGTCTGCGAATCAGAGCTGTACACTGTATTAACTTTTTCAGATATTTCAGACTGTGAAAATTCTTTTAAAGCCCATCTCCATCATTAATAAAACAAATGCCCAGTATTTAATAGTACATTGCCATACTGAAATGATAGCACCCCAAAAACTTGTTCAATTCTTTACTGTTCATTGGTGTGCTCCTTTTCTCTAACACAATTTGATTATATGAACCTTAAACAAAAACCAAAGTAGAAGCCTCATCCTCTTATCTTTCCCCCAGATTTGCTGTAATCTTATTTTGCTGTGAGTGTATGGTAGAATTTGTCAGAAATACTCCTTAAATGTGATTTGTAGTTTCTTAGGTTTGAAAGCTAGAGGGACTCATGACCAAATCTGACCTGTCCTATAGCAAAGGGCACAGATCTCAGCTGGTGGTTTTCACACTGTCCATCAGCATCTATGTGTCTCCCTGCAAGGACTTCCACTCATGATGTGAGAGGCTCCAGCCAGTGGAGAGAATGGCAGATCTCTTGGTGTTGCTGTCCCATTGGTGTGTGACAGTGATAGCAGAATGATAACTCACCTGGATCTTCCCCAGTTCTGTTCTGGCATAAATGTAGGGTTCTGCCCTATGCTGTAGGTCAGAGTATGATGCTTCCCCTTGCGAGGATGTTTGGAAGTGTTAAAACTCTTATAGGAGGAGTACTGATGTACGTGGATAAAGTGACCATGCAGATTTCCCAAACATCCTTTTAATATTATATTATATTATAATCTCACCTCTTATTTAATTACCTTTGAAAGTATTCATCAAATGTTAAAGCTTTCCTGATGCCTGTATAAATAGTCTAATGGTACGGGAGATGCTCTTTTCTGGATAAAATAGCAAGGGACAGTTTGCTGCTGAATCTATATTAGTCTGATACTGTGGAGTTATTTTTTATGAATAAATGACCACAGTCATTAAAATCCCTGCATAACCCTGTAACACAGTGCTAATGAAATCTTGTATCTACTGCCCTTGGCTTTGTACAATGCAGAAAGTGAATACAAATATATTTTCACTAACCAATTGATGTATTTTCGGAATTAATGATAAAGACGATACACATTGTTCACAATGAATATGCTATAATTCACTTCAGTGGCTATACAGATAATATAAAGCTAAGAAAAGGCAATTGACTTCTGGAGAGATATAAGGTAATGTTGAATATGTAAAAGGTAGCAAGGCATTTGTTGAAATGCAGGCTGATAAAAACAATATAAACGTTATAAGCAGATTGAAGTCTTAACTTGCTTTGACTTATCTTTGGTAGTGGAAGTGAAGGCCTCCTGTGTTTCAGAAAATCTAGGGTTTGAAGTAAGTTGTCTAAAGGGAACCCTCCTGGAATATTATTCATCGCTGAGAGTATTTCCTGGCACAACTTGCCAGAGTGGGATTCACAGAGTATCTCTAAGCAGAGTATTTTCACTTTGTCCCGTTGACAGCTTGAGCCTCTCTACTTCAGACTGCATTCTCTGTATTTCAGTGTATCTGATATTGCTACACAGGCAGGATGAACTTGAAAATTCATGAGCTAGTACAAGGACAGGAAGAATTAATCAGCTTTGGGTTGAGTACAGAAGAAAGAAAACACTTGAAAATAGTAGTCAGAAGTTTAACACCTCTCCTCTGTGAGAAGATATTGTCTTAACAGGACTTGTAATGAACATTTAAT
Source organism: Centrocercus urophasianus (assembly GCF_019232065.1). Classification (NCBI taxonomy): domain Eukaryota; kingdom Metazoa; phylum Chordata; class Aves; order Galliformes; family Phasianidae; genus Centrocercus; species Centrocercus urophasianus. The sequence continues at coordinate 16,312,778 of NW_024884475.1, read as the reverse complement.
TCACAGTATGTCTTATAGAGGTAAATGGGGAGTTCTGATTAATTCAACAGAAGAAATGGCAAGAAAATGGCACTCTCTGTGACATAGAAACCAGGGAGAGCCAGTGCTGAACAGGGATGACTCTAAAAGGAAATACAGTTCTTGCAGTCGAGTCAGTAATTGCTGCAGTGGAACTGTATTGCCACAAAGTGATCCCTCCTTTGCTCTAGGAACAGAATGATGTCCTGGCAACTATTAGCACTGGAGCAGGTATTACATATCCCATCTAAAACACACATTCCACAGATGGTGAACTGCTGTTCTTACTGTTACACTTATGTTACAAAGAGCTGAGGATGCCACCTGAGATTGCTTGTGCAGCAGCATGGAGACTCTGCTCTGAGCTGCTCATGTTCTGAACAAGCAAACCAAAACAGTCAGAGCAGAAAATAAGAGAGATTGAAGGAGGTGTGGTGTGGTGCATCAGGCCCTACGGCAGGTCAGCCCATGGCTGTGTCTCCTGCATGCCTCTCTGCAGACTGTGGTGGCTTTCAGCACAGTCAGCTGCTATCACCTATCTCAGGAAAAGTAAGTTTGGGATATTAGACCTTACAAAACACAGCTGCAGAACCGTAATGCGTTTTTTGGTAGAACACATGTGATGGTTACCTGGACTAGATGTGAACTGGGTGATCTCGAGACATCCCTTCCAACCTCAGCCATTCTATGACTACTTAGAGTCTTAGAGTGGCAGTGCTCAGTCTTTGGAGAAGCTCTTTGGAGTTTACCGGTTCAATACGTACACATTCATTTTATAGTTCACTCATTCTGCTGAAGACATACTATGCATTTTTTAAAGTCTTGTTCTTACAGAAAGCTCCATCCATGCTGAATGGATGGGTGATTTTTGTAGTGTTTGTTCATACTGCTGTGCGAAGAAAAAGATGGAAGCGCTCACCAGCGCCTTGTGCCTGTTAACTCACCTTGCATCTCTTTGGGTTTCAGATTCAAACTCAGATGATTTTGATCCTGCTTCCACTAAAAGCAAGTATGACTCCATGGATTTTGATAGTTTACTTAAAGAGGCACAGCGGAGCCTGCGCAGGTAACATGTATCACACCCGAGGAAAACGGAGGGATGGCGAATACCTCACGGACATCACGTCCTTCAATAATGGACAATTAAAAGTCATACTTAGGAATTTCTCCTACTTTACACTCTCTGTTCAAAACCATGGTTTACATGAACACAGCTGCTCGAGGAGGGAGGAGGCAGAATGGCTTTCCAGCAAGCACACGCGTGTCCATGGGTGTCAGCTTTGCTTTCGCGGGTGACTGGTGGCGGGGCAGCCTGCGGTCCTCTCGCGACCGAGGGCAAACCACATATCATGGCAGCAGTTCCACAGAGATACACTTACAACGTAGAACTTCAAAATGTGTACATAGTGCATTTTAACAAAACGAGAACAAAAGCAAAGCGGAAAAAGAACAAATTTGCGAACTATGGCTGCTGATGTCTGGGAATCAGACACTGCATTTTTTTTTAAATGAAGCTTCTTCTCACAACAGAGTGATAAATGACAATCCAGAAGAAAACGCAGGTCCCACAAGCCTGCAATGTGTTTTAGTTTGAAGATCTTTCTTTTTTTTTTCTTGTTTTTTTTTTTTTCCTTGCAGAAGAGAAAATGAAAGGCTAAAGCTTCCCTAACATTTTGAAGTTTCGTCTTTTAATTCTGACACCCATGTAAATGTCTACAATGTTGATCTTCCACAGCAAAGTTTTCAAAGCCGTGTTAATGGTCAAATGTGCAGCTTGTTCAGCGATTTATTCTAATGAGCGGACGTGGTGTTACATTATTAATGAGAGTTGGATAGAACTATCTGGGTGTGAGCGCAGATAGTTTATTTGCTACGTTCTCTAAAGTAGTTGAGTATTTACAGATGTTAAATGGAGTATTTTTATTTATGTACATACTGTATGACAATGTTTTTTTTTTGTTACAGCTATGCACTGTAAATGCAGCCTTCTTTTCAAAAACTGCTGAATTTTTCTTAATCAAGAATACTCAAATGTAATTATATGAGGTGAAACAATTATTGTACACTAACATATGTAGAAAGCTGAACTTATGCTTATATATATTTGATTGTAAAAAAAAAAAAAGAGAAAAGTGTGTGGGTGAGGACGTGCGAGTGTGTGTGTGTCTGACTGCAAAAACGCTTTACACACATTCATCCCTTCCTTGGTGAGCTTATGTAAGAATTTTGTCAACGATGATCCTAGCCCAAAAGGTGTTAACCACTTCTGCAGTATTTTTCCACATTTTTCTCATTGCTTGGTTTTTTTTTGCAGTTTTATACACTGAATTTGTTAGGGGAATGAAATTTTCTCATCTAAATTTTTCTAGGAGATATCATAATTTTATGTAAAGTCTCTCAAATGGGTAATCATTAAGAAATGTTTTTATTTTATGTATCAACAGTAGTTTTGGAACTAGAGATCAGAAATCTTTTTAAAATGCTATTTTGTTTTAATTTTTGTGATTTTAATTTGATAAAAATACACTGAGGTACTCAGTACAGTATGATTTTTACAGTAATTCTGTGTCTAAACACTGTTCTCGAAGCCAGTAATCTTTTCATTGGCAGAGTTTAATGATGGTATTTATCTATATTTTTTACAGTTATGCATCCTGTATAAATACTGATCCTTCATTCCTTTGTTTACTAAAGAGACATATTTATCAGTTATGATTATCCTATTTATTATAAATTATGAGATGACTAAAATAAGAAAAAGGCCAGTGGAAATTTTATACCTAGGATGCATGATGATTGTCAGTTTGGAGTAAGTGCTTCGTCTGAAAATTCAGCTTTTGCAGAAGCAGTGGTTTTTGTTGGTTTTTTTTTTCTTTTTTTTCTTTTTTTTACTATGCACTAGCATGGCCTCAGATGTGCCCATGACATTGTTGCTGATGACATTGCTTCTGCTAAATTAAATAGAAACTTCAGGAAAGTGAAAGGAAAAAAAACACAACCGTTAGCTACTACTATTCTGAGCATCAGAATTTCATCTGATCTTGGAGTCTCTAGACTGAATCAGCAAAGTTTGGAATTTGCTTGCGAATGTATAGATTTGGTATTCTATTACTGTTTGGCATTCATGACTCCTCTTAAAGGTATGGCACACCTAACTATTTAATCTCCTTTCCCACTCCCAATCTTAGAAAACTGATTCCGCCCCATGCCAGTGCAGTTGATTTTGATGGCTGCATTCATTTTATCACCAGCATATTGTGTTCTGAGAGATTCCACTATCTGTCCTGTTGGATGCTTGCTTGATTTTTCGGCTTCTTATTTCTCAGTAGATAGGTAGCAATAAAAATAAAAAAGAAAAAGGAAAAAAAAAAGAACTTTTTCAGAGGTTCTGTGTTACAACCGTAACATTCTTTAATCTGCATAATTCTCGTTGTTGCTCTGTAGGTTAAAAATGCAGGTATTTTAACTTTGTGTGAATGCCAAACTAAAAGTTTACAGTTTTCCTTTCTGGATTTTGAGTATCTTCTGTTGTAAAGAAAAATATTAAAAGCAATAAATTATTTTTAAGAAATCAATATTTAGTAGATTATATTATGTGTTCAAGGACCAGATGCATTACCTATTTTGCCTTTGAATTTATGTGATTACATTTTAAATACATTTTCTTTTGCCCTATATTGCTGACATGAATAAATTGGTGTGGATTTGTTTTGGGGGGGAGAGGGAAGAGGGAAGCGTTGGTTATTTTTTTGCCAAGCAGGCAAAAAGTCATAGATCTTTTTTTTTTTTTTTTCACTGGCCTGGCAAGCATTCTTATCTTGAAGATGGCTTTCCTCTGTGGATTTACAGATTACATATAGAAATTAATGTAGAGCTAGGATTGCTGAATAAAGCTATTTGTATCCTTTGTAGACACTGTAGTAAATAACCCATCAAAATATAAACTCCGTTTTTCCTTTTTTTCCCCCTCCCAAGAACATTTCAAATTAGCACATGTGCCACATTGTCACTGGCGGCAAATTGCAGCATAGCTCTGTATGTCTTTGAGATGAAGATTGTACTGTTGCTTTCATGCTGTGGTAAGTACCACATCTGCAATACAGGTAACGGAATTGCTACTTAAAAACTATGGTCTTTTCTGGAGCTATAACAAAGTAATTCCTCCATAAGGTAAAATGATCCAAATCCAAACAGAGGGAGCCTAAAATTGTGGAAAAAATATCCATACTGAACTGCTCTGAAAATCAGTTGGGCTGCCATCACCAAGAGCAGCACTGAGAAGAAAGTTTGTGCCTCTGGGGTGTAATACTTGGGTCAGCTGGAAAAAAAAAAAACAACAACCCACCAACAAAATACATACCTTCTTATCCCTTTAGATATAAGCTTACAGTAGGTAATGATCATGTGTCCTTTTTGATGGCTGTAATGAGAACTTCAATCACTGTAGTATAAGATCTGATCTATAAATGACCTAGAATAGCCATGTAATATAATGTGATGATTCTAAATTTGTACCTATGTGACAGACATTTTCAATCATGTGAACCACTGACCTGATGGAGCTACAGTAAAATTTGTGCAGTAGGTGAACATGTAAAGTTATTGGTTGGACTATGCTGAACAGGGAAAGCGAGCTATTAGTTAAGCCCACACTGGGCTGTTTTCCACCTGCCAATTCTACATGTACTTTTGTGGTTTAATTCATTGTATGAAAATTCCTGTGATTTATTTTTTTTTTTAATGTGCAGTACACATCAGCCTCACTGAGCAAATAAAGGGAAACGAATGTTTCAAATCCACTTCTGTTTCTCTTTTTTATCAAAAGTGACAGATTTCTCACCCAGCTGGTCATTGACTGGGTTTTCTATTGCTCTTCTTAATGGTCACAGCTGATTTCAAATAGCCCAGATCACACCTGCACCTCTGGCAGGGGGCAGAACCACTTGTTTTAATAATTGAGTAGCAGAAAGGTGATACCTGCTTTTTTCCCCATAAATGCTTGAGGCTGTTGAAGGGCTAACATAAATCTTCTGGGAAGACTTTTGAAAAATGCTCAGTGGAGAGTTATGAGTTACTGGCTGAAGTTATGAGAGGGTAGGTAATGAAAGGCCGTGCTTGGATCCAGATTGTGCAGGAAGGAGGGAATGACAAATCCAAAATGGTTGGTATCTTCCATTCTGAGATGACAAATACCTTTGCTAGGAAACGTTAGCATCCTGACATTCAATTGTCATCACCTTTCTCAGACAGGCTAGGAGGATCGGACAAGTAGATGGGATGACAAGCCAGGCTTTGTTGAATCCTTCCTGGACAATACAGTGTACAGCATGGTGGCCTTCCATACCAGCATTGTCACTGGGATGGCAACAACTCTGAGGAGAAGTGCAGTTAGTACTCAGCCCTTTCAGCTAAGCATGGATGAAAAGGAGAGGTAATTGGTGTGGTGTGGTGTGGTTTGGGCAGGTTTGTTCACAGGTAGCCAAAATACCACTGGAGGCCTATCCCATAGGCTGTCATACAAACTAGTATGACAGAGCTGACCGTGCCATGCTTTGGCCATGAGTACGCTCACCTTTGACAGCATGACCCAGAAAGGTACCTGCGCCCTGATCTGAGACACAGCCTAGCACGGCTGGTGAATTTTAGCTGAGAGGTTTTCTTGTGCTCTAGAGCAAAGCATGCCATTGATTGCCAAGTATGATCTTGATGCAGGCAGCCCCTTGATTGGATGGAAGCTTGGGGCAATGTGTCTGTGGGGAGAGCAGGCCTTCCCTGCCGTGCTTTGCTGCTGACCCTCAGTACTCCTCTAGCTGTGTCTTCCCTTCCCATACATTGTGTTTTTTCCCCCACTCTCTCTTCACTACCTCTTCCTTTGAGTCTGCCATCTCCTTCTCAAGGTTCACTGATTCCCGCAGCAGAGAGAGCAAAGTGGGAACTGTGGTGCTTACAGCTGGCATTTTCACCATTTATGGATCTGAAATGTTGTGCTTGGTGCTCACAGTGCTATCAGAGTGATGTTCTTTTCTGCATGTGATTTGCATTGTTGCCTTGCTGTTTCGGATCAAATTAATGCTCGAAGTGTAGCAGGATAAAATCCATCCCTGACATACTTCATCAGTGTTGCTGGAGTTGCAAAAGGCATGAATTCAACCCGCTATTTCTTGGATTTTTAATTTGATTGGTTTATTCATTTCCTATTTTTGCAAAGCGCTTTGATGCTCACAAAAACTACTCAATCAGATTTCCAGAAAAGTATTACTTTTTGCCTCATTCCTCATTTTCTATTATTACTTTTTTTTTCTTTTTAATATGAAATCAAGATCTCATTTATTAAGAAATCATGCCTTCCATTGCCTGCTCTCCTGGGTTAACATTTTCTCCTACAGCAAATGCTCTGAGCTGAGCACCTGAAATCAACCTCAGGCACCTCAGTGAGTGGCCTGATTTTCAAAAATGCTGAGCATCTTGCAGCTCCCATTGACTCCAATTAGACCTGCCGGCTCTCAGCACTTTTAAAATCAAGCCACATATTTAGAGCCCCAATTCAGCACGGCATTTACATTTGTGCTTAAGTCCATCCTGATTCAGCAAAGCACTTAAGCACGAGCGTTTTTAGATCCATTGAAGTCAAGTGCCCTGCTGCTTTGAATAAAAATAGATTCCTGGATTGGGGCCTAAGAATCCAAAAACAGACACCAAAGCCTAATTTTAGGCTCTATTTGGAAAACTTCGGCCTTGTGTACCACCTTTAACCTTTAATGCTTACAGGAAACACAAGAACACCCAACAGGTCATAATCAGGGTGAAGGAAAGGAAAACAGAAGCTATAGAAAGTTCTTTCTTGGAGAGAAACTTTTGCAAAATGTAAATACAATGCTAGCATTCCCCTTCCGGAATCTCGTTAAGATTAACATGCAGTTATTCTATTGTCCTTCGCCATTAATTAATAAACTGTTATATTAAACTTTAACCAATACAACTTCCCTCTCTTTTTCATGAATCCTACTGTCACCATTGATATTCCATGTTCACAAGCAAACTAAACTATAAATCAATTTTCTCTACTTTATCAAACAGCAGAAAGTAATAAAGAAGGTCACAAATAGTACAGCAGTTCCTTGGAGGTTTGTAACATCATAATTTAAAGCTCAGGAAGATTGAATCAAAAGTTGAATTAATCCCTAAGGGAAAAGATTCTATATAGATTCTATTGATAGACACAGGGCAGCCTGTCTTCACTGGGAACTGGTATATTTGTTCATACTGCGGGACAAAGGAAACCAGGCTTCTCAGCAAAGAAAATGAAATCCTCAGCAAGAGGAGGTGGATATATCCTCTGCGCTTCCAGTCGCTTTGCTCTCCTCGTACTATTCTGCTAAGAAACCAAATGAATCTTTTTATGCACGATATGCTCTTCTGAGTGGCTGCTGTCTGCATAATGCAATTATGGAAACCGCATCTGAATGGAATACATATATAAATTGTAAATGTTGCATTTCATCAGTGTTTATTCCTAGACTGATGCCTTTTCAGATGAACAACTTCAACCCAAAATCAGAGCAGTCTGTGAACCAAAGCAAAATGAAAGATTATTTTTTTCAGGGACAAATTTTGGTGAAGTTACAAATATTTCTTTTGAAGCTGGGAACGCATTTCTCAATGCATGTTTAGCCTTTGAGTGTCCTTTGAATGATTGCAACTTCCCTTCAACATGCTTTTGTAATCACAGTTTTACAAAGGAATTTCTGATTCCATGTTTAAAACATGTTAAGAACCTTTGTGACGTGACTGGACACGATACATTGAGCTCTCCTTCCAAATCTGTGTTGCTGGGGAAATCAGACTCCCATACAAAGAAAAGCTATTAAAAAGAAATTCACTCATCTCTTTGGAATAGTTATACCCATAGCTTTTGTAAATGGCGAGACCTGATATGAAATGCATCTTTTTGGAAGGAGTAGATGGTGAGGTACTATATCTACTTGAAGGGAGGTCGAAATGAGCTGGGGGTCAGCCTCTTCTCTTGTGTAACCAGTGATAGGACAGAGAGAGTGAATGGCCTCAAGTTGCCCTAGGGGAGATTCAGGCTGGATGTTAGGAAATAATAGTACTTTTCCTAAAGAGTGGTCAGGCACTGGAATGGGCTGCCCAAGGAGGTGGTGGAGTCACTGACCCTGGAGGTGTTCACGGAACATTTAGATCTTGTGTTGAGGGACATGGTCTAGTGACAACTATCAGTGATAGGTGGACGGTTGGACTGGGTGATCTTGGAGGTGTTTTCCAACCTTGGTGATTCTATGTGATTATGATTTTACGATAGAGGTATTTACTTATATTGACTTTTTTCTTACTGTATTTGCAGATAGAGAGGAACTGCAAAGCACCATGATAAAGGCAGCTGAGCGGAAAGCTGGGGTACAATTCCAGCCTCTGCAAAATCAGATTGAACTGCAACCCTCGTTAGCCTCTTGCATTAACCCCACTTTGTGTAAATAGTGGACAGTGATCAAGTGCAAATAATCACGTGGGCCTAATTTGCGTCATGATAGATGTGGTTTAAATGAAAGCCTAAAGTAAGCATGAAAAAATCCATGTCCTAACGAGCACAATACGCAAATTACTATTACAACTCTTAATCAAATAAAATATTTGCTACAATTTATTTTTGACAATGTACATTTTGTTCTCTGTTAAATTAGTGCTTGATAAAGTAATAAAATTACTATGGCCATAAAGTTACTGTGCTATACCTTCAAGGGAAGGCATTCAAGAGATCCTCTCGTTGTCCTCGGATTAGTGACTTTGGCATTATGAAAAACGCAGATTGGTGCCTTACACTAATTCTTTCCCACAGCGTTTGTAACTCAGGCCTATGCTTATTCGTGCAGTGTGTTGGCAGTAAATTAATAAAAAAAAACAAAATACATACCCAACACCAGGCTCATACTTGAAAATTAACTGTTTCTTGTTTTCTTTTAACCATTTATTGTAACAACACCACAGACAACTGTAGTTTTCTGTTGCATGAATAATGTATTGTAGCAGCTAGGCATGCCCTCAGTAATACACTCCTGCCAGCAAGAAGTGGAGTGCTGAGTGCTACTGCTGAATAATGATTAATTACTTGCCCTTCTGAAGGAGCCTGGTTTTGTAAACTGGTCACACAGCATGTTACGTGGATTGTGTCTGCTACACAAAAGGTTACTTGCAATCACATAATGAGACATAATGATGCACATCACAACAATTCTTTGGTACAAATCTGCACACAATGGAATTTAGATAGAAACTCATTTATTTATGTATCAAGTTTGCCAGAGGGTACAAAACGTCACTGCATTACTGCAGTGCTGCCACTGCTCCTTCTGCAATGCTGACATTTTGAATGAATGGCTGTGCAGCATTGCCCATTGCAGACTGCTGGCAGGCTCCAGGAGGGATTCAGCTCTCACTGCGCGATGACTGTGTGAGTGGCATACTTTGCTGAAGTGTGTCCAGACTCTTCTTGGAAGCTGGGAGGCATTTCCTTGCTGCGAGGTGAGTTCACCTGCAGGACACAGTGAGCATACCAGCATGTATATACCTGGCTGATCTGGGAGGGTGAGCAGGGAATCCAGCTCCCAGGTTATGTTGTACGTTATTGTGTGGTCAAAGGAAGAAGAACATTTAGCAGTACAGGTCTAGAACTTTTTTGAACCTCGGGGAAAAGATCTAGTTATTCTTTACTCCTGCAAGACTTGGTCAAGACTATCTCAATGCTGGTGGGACCACTGCTGGAAGCACTGATGGCAGAACAGCAATGCATAGCCCTACATGGGCAGCATCTGTGTGCTACGGTACACTTATGTGCCACTGAGCCCCTGATAACTGAGCTCTTGGACCTTTGGGCTGCTGAAATTCGAACTGCCGGAGGTGCGTCCTGGGGCTGGGGAGGTGATGGGCCTTCTCTTGCTATGCTGAGGACAGGAAAAGGCTGGATGAGTCTCCGTGCTTCACAGCAGTCTGACAAAGCTGGCTGCTGCAGCCTGTGTTGTCTTCTCTCCTTGTGCCATGACGTAGATTGTCCCCATGAAAGCCCTGTGATGATTTGGGCAGATAAAATGTTTTGGGTACAGGAGCTGCATTCAACAAGTGAGGATGTGTATGGTTTGAGAATCTCATTTTGGACTCTCCTATGATACTGTTACATGTCTCAGTGTCTGGAAACTACTTGATCTCTTATATTTAACTGTTCATTTAGTTTATTGTTGCCTCAAGGACAAAATGTTTTTGTCACATGTGCCTTCTGACACATGGCAGTTATGCAAACCACAACAGAGTGCTATGAGCATTTTCAGTGAGCACATGGCAACCACGGGATGCTCTGTGCAATGCCAGGGTCCTGGTGCAGTGGGGAACAGCACAGTGGGAGGGCAAACGTAGAGAAGGAGGCACAGCACTGCCAGGGAATGCCACCAGCCTAATGGCTGAGTCAACAGCTGGCATAATTCTGCAGCTAACAAATATAGTTTTTCTTCCACAAATAGTTCCTTGAACAGTAGATCATACCCGAGCTGATTTACTGCAGCGCTCTCCCATGTGGCTTCTCTGATTTGTAATAATCTCGCCGAGGCGGCTCTGCAGCTTTCCACTCTACAACAGCAGTAACAGAAAGTGTCTCTGCCTCTGTGCCTTCCCTGTTCTCACGAGATAAAAAGAAGTGTTAGGCTGCAGTATGCTGACGGCTTCTGCCCCTCTTTCATGCTTAGCTGAAGAGGGCCAACGTGATCAGAAGTTACTAGGGAAGGGGAAGAGGAGGAGGACTGACAAGTGATAGAAACACCGTGGAGAGGAGGCCCTCTGGAAATGAGGCAGAAAACCAGCAGCAGTGGAATCCTCTATTTTGATGGCTCAGTATTTTTGGTGCTATCTTCCAGCCATCCAAAAGTTGTCCATCTAACTAATGAGGTGTCAGTAGGCTGAGATTTGGACCTTTGCATGTTTTCAGCTAGGCAGCAGTAGCGAGATTTTTCTGGAAGCCCTAATGGAAGTGGACAGGGAATGGTCGTGAAGCATTGAGCATGAAGCCTCATAGCTCTGAAGCTGCATAGGGAGGTTTATCTGGCGTACATCACAATCCCATCAGCTCTTGCTTGCACTGTTACAAAGCTGTTGACACTGTATGAAAGCTGATATGTAACTAAAGAACCTATGTGTTAATTCAACAATGGGAAAGGCATAGCAATAATAGGGCAATTCCATAGTGAGCCTGGAATGCTTCTTCCTAGCAGAAAAAGCATTGCAGGTAGCTATTTATGCTTCTACTCTGAGTCTCACGGCACTGGTCTTGTTCTACAGTGTTGGGTTTGATGAGATCGGATGAGGTTAAGCTGCCACGAATAGCTGCTGACTGGCAGTTTATTCCCTTGCTTGCTCAACAATGCCAGACTCAGTACATGTCTGAGAGGCAAAGAATACAGTTAGGCTAGACAAATGGAATAGGAACCAACAACAAAGTGAATCCTGTGCTGTCATACATTTTTTATTCACATTGCACATAAATCTCATCCAAGCTCATGGGAGAACTTTAGCATCCCTTTAAACTCCCATTTATTCTCTATCCTTCTCATTCTTTGCACTATTAAGAAACAGATTTATTTCCTGAAAACTACTCTTAATCATTGTGCAAATAGCAATGGAACATTTATACTCAAAGTAATAAATAGACGATTCACATCTTAATACGAGACTGGAGATTATTCTGATGTATTTGTGTTTATTGCATCTAACGCATAGATGCCATTCTCAGTCTCTGGTAGAAATGTTAATTATGAGATTTCATTATTCTTATGTAGATTTAGGGTCTGGGGTTTTTTTTGTGCTGTGTCGTGATTTGGACAGCTCTGACATGAAATGCTGCAGGCAGGAAAAAAACACTAGTTTAACTAGAGAAGGCAATAATATAAAGATATGTGCAACATATAGAATAATAGAGAAATGGAAATCTGTCTGGTTTTGTGCTGGTTAGTGGTCAGTGGTCAGAAGGATCAGTCACAGATTTTGATGATAATGAGAACACAGTGAAAAGAACATATGGTCAGTTCCAGAGTTTATGTCCCTCCCATACTATTGTCAATTCCAGTACCTCTGAGTGTGGGAAAGTGGATTGTCATGTCTTGTTAGAGTGGCTCTACTTGGATGAATAAGAAATGTTTTTTCTTTCTCCTGGTTCTGTCTGCCTTTATTGCTTTATACTGCCAACAGCAGTATCTGGCCCTTGGAACTATTTATTTCTTGCATGCGGAGGGAAACACGGTGCAATCTTTTCATTGCTCGGTTTTAGTTGACACAGGTTCAAGTGGAACCAAGGAAACCATTCCTGCAGTCCAAGAGAAAGTTGTACGGATCCTCGGTTCCCTTCACAGTGCTCATTCAACATTTAACCTTTTAAAGTATGCTTAACTTTTAGTGACCTGCTGGCATACCCATCCTTCAGCCAGCAAAAGCACACACCTGCACACATACCAGATAAGCATGTTCATATGTGTACAATAGAAAGATATCAAGAAACCATATAAACAAACAGACAAATAAACATGCATATATGTGCATGCAGATTCCTCATCTGGGGTTTGTCATTCAGAAAATGATAAAATAAAACATAAGCTCTAATTATAGTTTGTCATGCAAAGAATGTTGTAGACTGTATCCACCTCCTTACCAGAAGAATTAGTTCCTGCAGGCCAGCAAGAAACCCTGGTTCCACTTGCACCCTTGCTGACATTATTGGGATGATGCTTCCTGTCTGGTTCTCCATCACAAATGGAATTAAAAAGAATGCCTTTTGCAATGTGACAATGTTCATGGGCATTCATGGCAGCAGGAGATACCCAGTACCTGCTTAACTCATGGCAATTGCAGCAATTCTAATCATTTTCAGAAGCCTGCTTTCTTTACTTTCGCAGTCATGGTAGCTGAATTCAGGGCTGCTTATAATAGAAATAATTATTTTTTAAGCTCTTATTTATAAATGTATAATATAATTATTATTTATGTGCTCTACAGTCTCTTGGTAACGAGCAAATTCAAATGCTCTGAATTCAGCCCAATAAGCTCATGAACAGTTAAAAGATGTAAGGCAGCATTACTGTTTTTTGCTCACCCTGAAGCAGTATCTACTGAAGTTGCTCTGCAGGTGTATACTCAAGACTATAGGAACCAAAGTGCTTCCAGTTCACCTTGGGTCCTTCCCAAAACACAGTGTGGGAACAGCCCCAGCGTTCCAGAGCCCCCCAGGCCAGGCAGTGTGCCGGTACATTCAGGGAGCACTTGGACTGGAAGGAAACTGTCTAAATCAAAATCTGGAAGATATATCGACTACTCCATAATAGGAGAAATGGCAATAAATATTTTTAGCTAAGGAATTCCTATTATTTTTTCAGGACCTTATCTGGCAACCAAACAGGGATTACCTGAGCAGAGGTTTGTTATTTTTTTTCCTGTTTCTGTATGTTCATTCTGTTATTAAATCTGTGGTTGGCTGCAGTATTTTATATGTCATTTCCAGTCCCTGGTCATAAACCAAGAAACCATCTCTTTCAACACATTCCGGTCACAATGATGGCACTGTAAAGATTTGTTCCAGGTCCTATATTTAATTTTTGTTATTTATCATGATTTGTTTATTTGTTACAAGAATCACAAGAATCACAAGAATCACAAGGTTGGAAACGACCTATAAGATCATCCAGTCCAACCGTCTCCTCATCACCATTGCCACCACTAGTACTAAACCACATCACTCAGCACGTCATCCAGACGCGTCTTGAACACTGCCAGGGACGGTGACTCCACCACCTCCCTGGGCAGCCATTCCAGTGCCTGACTACTTCTGAGAGAAGAAGTTCTTCCTTATGTCCAACCTGAACCTCCTCTGATATAACTTGCAGCCATTACCCCGTGTCCTGCTTGTTGCCTGGGAGAAGAGGCCAAATCCCTCTTCACCACAACCTCCCTTCAGGAGGTTGTAGAGTGCAATGAGGTCTCCCCTGAGCCTTTTCTTCTCCAGACTAAACAATCCCAGCTCCCTCAGCCGCTCCTCATAAGGTTTGTGCTCCAGACCCCTCACCAGTTTTGTTGCCTTTCTCTGAACACGCTCCAGGATCTCAACATCTTTCCTGTAGTGAGGGGCCCAAAACTGAACACAATACTCGAGGTGCGACCTCACTAGTGCTAAGTAGAGGGGGATGATCACCTCCCTGCTCCTGCTGGCCACACTATTTCTGATGCAGGCCAGTATGTCGTTGGCCCTCTTGGCCACCTGAGCACACTGTTTGCTCATGTTCAGCCGAGCATCAACCAACACCCCCAGGTCCTTCTCTTCATCACACTCATCCAGCCACTCATCCCCAAGCCTGTAACGCTGCATGGGGTTGTTATGGCCAAAATGGAGGACCTGACACTTGGCCTTATCGAACCTCATCCCATTTACCTCAGCCCAGCGGTTCAGCCTGTCTAAATCCCTCTGAAGGGCCTCCCTACCCTCAGGCAAATCAACACCACCTCCCAGCTTGGTATCATCTGCAAACTTGCTGAGGGTGCACTCAATCCCCTGAAATAATGAAAATTTGTTGCAGCACTTTTCATTGGTACTTACCAGAAGGATCTCTAAACTCAAACTGTTTATGTCAGGCACAACAGCACCACGTGGTTTCTCAGCGCAACTTTCCCAGATCATCTCCAATCACCACAGCTTTGCAGGACATGGTGGAGCACTTTGGCTTCTGCAGGAGCACCCAGGATGCCCATACAGTGGCCATAAATTCTGTGCTCTGTAGGAAGTTTCATACAGGCCCAGCGTTAAATAGTCTTGCTTTATTTTTGAGTGCTACTGCTGCGGCTGTTGAGGAGTAAGTAGGAAACATTATTTCTTTTGATCGTATCTGGCTTTATATGTGGCATGATCCTATTTATTTAATAAGATCTGTCTTCCTCTTCCATTTAACAAATCTTTCAATTCAGATCTCTAAAGGGAAATAATTGTCCAGTGTTACTGAATGCCTGTTATTGAGGAAAAAAGTATTTAAAGATTCAGAGATACCCCTACTGCACCTTTCAATGGCTTTACAATCTTTTCCTTGTGTTTTTATCACTTCACCATTGTACCAGCTATCCTGTAGCTTTTGATGAAATCACCTCCTTGAAGAAATCACTGGAAAAACAGGCACTGGGAAAGTGCTTTATCTGAGATCCCAAAGATGAGTTTGTTCCAAAGGCGTTCATGCTTTACAGTCTACTTATTTTAGACCTGTCTGGTGACACTACAAAGTCTTTGCAAATGCTCATATTCTTTCTACAGGCTTCTGGTTACTTTGCAAGAGAGATGTTCTTTTGTGCGTTAAGTGCTCTTTGAGGATGAAGTGTTCATCAGAAGTCTTCAGTGTTACATTATCCTCATTTTCATCATGTTACTTTGAAATACAAAAATACATATTTGTTTTGCCTATTTTCCTAGGGCATATGTAACAAAGGGCTTTTCCTGTCTCCTTGTTGAACTCTGTAGGAATTGTAATGGTGCAGAGCAGAGCCTCCAGCCAATCCATTCAGCTGGATATCTGAAATTAAAACCCTCCAGTGGATTAATTTTTTGCATCCTTTCACGGTCTCCTATTGTTTTCCTTTCCCTCTCTTTGTACTTCTCCTTGTTACACTGTGATTGCTTTCAACAGTATGTAGATAAAATGTGGATATACAAATGAAGGCAATTAACAGAGTAATTAAAAATAAAACTACTGTTGTCTGATGGAATAGACCAGTGGGGTATATATACGCATGTGTTTATACAAGTACTCACATGTATGTGTATGTGTGTTTATATATCTGGTGACTGAAAACATTCTGAGAATGTACTCTGGAAGGAGCTGCCCAGCAGCTTTCCCAGGAACAGCCCCAGCTGACCCTTAAGGATGGGCTGGTAGATATGAATTGCTACCGGCATTATACAATTGGAAAAGAGGGCGACTGCCAAAAAATGAAGCCATTTAGTCATAAATGCTGCAGCTAAGTTGATTCAGGGTTTATCTAAAAAAGCCCAGCCGGTTTGGTGTAAAATGAGAGGCAGAATGCTAATTTGGATGACAATTGTTTTTCAGTAATGCTAATTTGCACTAAACATCTTCATTTACATAAGCAAAAAAGGGCCAAATATTAGGCTGAGGAACATAATCAAAACTAGGGTTGGGTTAAGGGGAAAGCAGGCTGTTTTTGTAAACTCTCAGTCCCTACGTCCCTCCCATTCACTGGAGGTGTGGACCTCCTCCACTTTTTAATTGTCCTTCATAGATCCTTTGAAAGTAACTTGAGGGGTTTCCAGCCCATGGGTCGAAAATCTCTGCAGTGTTCTCTCCGCTTGTTTCTCCCTCACTTTCTCCTTGGTTTTCCTACTTCTGTGATGCTCATCTGCTTCTACGGTGCCCTAAGTCTCATGCACAGCTCACTTTATTCTTCTTTTTTGACCCATCTCATAAAGCAGACTCTTGATTGAGCAGGCGTGGTTCTTTCTCCTGACAAATGTGCAGAAGATTTTACAATCTCATCAAACTTACAGCACTGCTTCTGCCTCAGACTCTTGGATTCATTTCATGCCTTGAGCTGGGAACTGAACCAATGCTCTGGTGGATTAAAATTTGCACTGAGCTTGCGCGTTTGGTATATCTATGCTGTCATTCTGGGAAGGTCTGTCCATGAGAAGCCTGGCTTCTCTGACTCTCCTGGTCAAAACAGATGGATAAAGGCAGTCCATCTTCAGTCTGTCTTCTAGTGCAAAAAATCACATTTTTTTTCATTTAAAAAAAAATCACAATTTTTCAGGTTTTTTTGGTAAGACAAAAAATGGAAATATGGAGGAGGGAAATTGAAAATCAACTTTGATCTCAATGAAACGTTTTTCTTCATAGAATCATAGAACCATCTGAGTTGGGAAGGACCCTTAACTGTCTAATTCCCCTGCAGTGAACACGGTGCACTGAACACTTTCAGCTACATCAGGGTACTCATAGCCCCATCCAGCCTGACCTTGAATGTCTCCAAGGACTGGGGATCCACCAATCCATCTGTAATTGGTGCAAAATGAAATGATTTTTAAAGCAATATTTAAAGTTTTGTGTCTGCTATTTTTAGTTAAGTTTGTAAAAACACCTATGGCTAATACTTATTCAAAATGAAGCTGCTTCTTTCAGTTTCTAGAATTAAGAAACTGTAATTCCCATGTATAAAATTTATTAGCCTCAAGAGTGAATTAAGAATATATTTGATATAAACCTGTTTTTTCACTCTAATTTTATAGAAATCTGAGTTTATCCCCTATCTTTCTTTTCTTATCACAAATCAAATCTTTTTACCTTTATGTAATTGACCTGTTAAAATACTATCAAAAGCCTGGGGTATACAAACTTTTGATTATAATGATTTTATTGTTTCCTTATTTATCCAAATGCATTTGAAGGAGTTTGAAGGAAAGCACAGGTATACACCTCTAGAAATGTGGCTGCATTTTACCTATCCTTGCATACCCAGTCTGAGCACCTTGACTTGCCTCTGATCTGTGGACCACTTGCACTGCTTCCCAACCTCCTTACCTACGCAGCTTTTGCAGACATCAAGAGGGAGTGGTTGCCACTTGAGGGGCCAATTTCTCTTCACTAACTATGTAGGAAACACAGAACCCAATTTAAAGACCGATAATGTGAATGGATTAAATTAGATGCAATGAGACCTGCTCTTTCGGTGCCATACTTCAGTCTCTAACAGTAAGAATGTTTGTCATTACCCGAGGTGAATTCTTGCTCATTTATTTTGTAAATATTTGTACGAGTTTTCTACATGCTGAATAAATTATGCTTAATAGTTTGTTCCTTCCTAAGGAAGCAGAGGAAGTTTAGTTCCAATAAGCAGAGAACAGTGAAAGTGTTAATCTGCTCAAATTTCCTTTCCCATGCTTTAGAGAGGAATGTCCTGGCTTCTTCTTCCTACCTTCAGGATTCAGCAGTGTTTAGACCAAGCTGCAGCTGCAGTAATGCAGCAAAAGTGTTTGTGGCCTAGAACATTCTGAATATGTAACTGCAGCACCACATCCTCTCCAGCCCACTGTGCTATGATGGAGATTTGTGTAAGAAAGCTAAGTAAAATGAAAAACTCTCACCAATCCTCCAGAAATTCCTTTCCAGTCATATAGAGATGCAAAAATCCATGCATTTTTTTTTCCTCATTCATCTGTGACAGGACAGACTTAAGGTACATGATAACTTACTATCTCTGAAGAGATACGTCCTTTTTATTTTTAAGCCTAAGCTCAAAGTGAAACCATGTAAAAGACTAAAAAATCTGTCTCGACCAAACTAAAAGTCACTTTCAAAAGAAAAGCAGGTATTTCCTTAAATTAATTAGACAGACACTTCTACCATTGTCACACGTTAACATCCTATAAATCACTCCTATATTATTTTACCTTATCTTTGTACCCACTGTTCAGATCAAGCTTTAAATGTATAAAGAACCATTAAGATTTTCTAACCTTGTTGTGCTCTACAATTCCTGCTTCTTGAGTGGTAATAAAATTAGTCAAAGGGAACTGGAGGTTATACTAGCCAAAAAAAGCAGTTGTAGTGCAGTCTATTTCTCGTTCAGGATACGTGTCCTTCTTCCACCAGCAGTCATGCACACCATATTGTGACCGAAAGGTTGCTGTCTCTTTTTGTTTTCACACATGCCTATGCAGGAGCATGGATTCTTTGGAGTGGGCTTTAGTTTGCCCCTGGCCCTTCAGGCATTCTTTCGAAGTAACCAATTAAACTAGTTACCAAGAAAGAAGCATGTTTCAGCACTTAAGTTAATTGAACTGTTACAAACTAAATATGATTCCGAATTGTTTCTGTATTCCAAATCACTTCATGCATGCAGATAAAATGAAAAAATTACTAAATCGTTTTGAAATGTGCAAATCAGGCATACAATACTGACATTTAGATCTGTGACCTGATCACAATGTAGTAAGTACCTTTAAAAACTTTGTGGATTTTAAGGCTGTCATATGAAACCCTTGAACCACTGCTTGATGTGATATTCAATAAGTGGAAGTCAGGCTGCAATCAAATTGTGGAACTGTCTGCATCAGGGTTTTACTACCAATTTACCCAGAAAATAATCTTTCCCTGATTCATTTCACGGGCCAAGTAAGAAAGGAGGAATGACTTAATGTATAAAACACCGTGCTTTATTCTTAAGGACCTTGGTTTGAGTTCAATTTGTGGTCCTAACTGAAATGAGCAGCTCAATCCCCAATGAACAGTAGTCCATATCGTTGAACTACCACACACAATTAGGCACAATTGGCTGTCTCTGCTTAGAAGTTGAAGACTGATTTAGCACCGAGACTAAATCACTTCTTTCAGCTGTAAAGTGGGATGGCCCTTCCTGGGACTCAGTGACAAAAAAGAGCCGACACCATATTGTTTCTTTATTTCAGCGTTTCTCTAGCACAAGAAAAATAAGGGATAGGAAAAGCATCATTCTCTCATAATAAAAGCCAGATGGCAGCCCTAATTCTCAGCAATTCTCTTTTATTAAGGAGCTAGTAACTACTGTAACTGGCAGAGTGATGGCAAAAATCCTGGTGCAGGGAACAAATGGACGCTGCTGAAAAGAGAAAGGAAAAAAGATGGAGAAGAAGAAAAGAAATCATGCTGCAAGCTGGCAAAAGCGTTTCTCTCTGAGTTCTGGAGCAGGAGAAACGCTTGCTGGGTAATGCATCTATCTAGTTACATGTCATACATGGCCACAGTATTGAAGGCTTTAGCTGTCCTGGGATTTGAACGTGTCACTATGGGATAAGCTGCTCTCACACAAAACAGAGTAGTGTAAACTATTTTGACAGTGGAATGAGTGCCTTAGTGGCGAAGCTGTAGCAGAGAGGCAATTTGAGAATATCAAGGTTTGCACGGTAGCAAGAGGAGGAGAGGTGAGGGCTGGATGGGCTACATGAGCTGCAGAGAGCTCAGCGAGGGGTGACGGAGCTGCAGAGCTGCTAAGCAGGGGATTATAGGGAAGCTGAAGGAAAAAATGAGCCTGCATCAGTGTGGTGTAAAGACAGAATTAAACTGAGTCACTGGATCTCTTTCACAGTACACCAGCAGAGGATATTGTCTAGTACCAAGGAAAAGAGAGACTTAGCATCCACACCTAGAGCCTTCCTAAAATGTAAGGATCAGCACATATCTTTGCTATATTATTTGGCATAAACAGGCTCTGTCAAGCACTGGAAGACTGTTAGATTGTGATAGCCTGGCAATGAGCAAGGCTGTGTGCTGAACCCAGGGGGATGCTGAGCTCCAGGTGGCTGTGTATCCCTGTGTGGCACTGCACACTGACATACAGGCACAGTGAGTGGCTGGAGAAAGCCATCAGACCTCGGCCTGCAAACTTCTGTCCAACTTGGTGTGCTGACATTAGACCTCAGAGGAAATTGGCGAGCTTTTGTTTTTGACAGTGGCTGTTTTAGCTCTTCTCGGGGATTCTATTAATTTTCATTATGAACTATACTTGCCTCTTTCATCTTAGGAAGAAAAGACTGCAACTGGAGGTACACTGCAGCTCTTCTTTTTTGCTGCTGGAAAGAAGTTAATAAATGCAGTCACAATACAAGGTATACCATTCTCATTCCTTATTGATACCAACTATACTGTGACAATGAATTTCAAAGTACTGCTGATGTAAACTCTACCTGAAGCCTGTTTGATCTCAGATAAGCATCTTCATCCCATTCTTCATTTCAAGAAAAGAAAATCTTACTGCACAGAAACATATTCATTCGCTTTGGGTTCAGTTCAAGATAAGCCATGCTTTGCAGAAAACCTAATTAATATCAATCACAGGGAAAACAGAAATTGGAAGGAAATGCGCTTTCATTTCTTGATAAACAGATCACCCATGATACATATACAAATGGACATACCAATCTGCTTTATTATGGAGGTAACAGAAAAGAAATAGTCCCAGTAGGGAGGATGATTTTAAAGAATAAAGTTGCACTCTCACTCTGGTGTAAATAATTGAGTAATGTCATGGTGCTAGGCAGGAGTCCAATGGTAAGGCTTCAGACGAAAAGTAGATCCTGCAACGGCAGGCTTAGTGTCCTTTTTAGGCATTTACTCCCAACACTCAAAATAATAATTATTAATGATAGTTCATAAACATGTTTTTAATAGTTCCTTTAATGTATTTCAGGCATTACTTTTGTCTTTTCTCCTCCCTCCTGCCAAAAGAAAGGCCACGACTTATGACCTAAGAGACCTTATGAGCTTAGAATAGAACATTTAGGGATAAATATTCATATTTGGAAACACTGATGCAAATTACAGCAACTGTCTTCTGTCACAAGTCCACTTCACATCACAGCATTTCAGATGACCTTTAAGGATTTTTTCTGTTGTCTGCCATGCTTTCCCATCAATAGATTTTAGCCTTGTATCTGGTTATACAGCCATGGGCTATATAGCACCTTCCAAATGGTGTAAGTCTTCCTTTAGATCTGTTTCTCAAAATTTTCTTTCACAAAGCAGTTATGCTCTTATTTGTGCTCTAGGTCATATTGGAAAAGAGAGGGTTTGAAGGAAAGGTCACTGATTCTTAGAGAGGTCTGTGCCTTGGCCATCCATCCACCTTTAAAGTCCTTGATGTTAACATTTCAATCGACAGTATGGTATATAACAAGCTTGGAAAAAATACAAGAGTCACGTGGTTCAGGTTTATTAAGGCATTGGCTCAAGAAAGAATTTACCTGTGTAAAATATCATTCTATTTAGCCACATGTGAACACATATATATGGAAGAAATATTCAACTGTATTATTTCCTTTGAGCTCCCCAGTATTCCTGTTTTATTTTAAGTGTGCTCTCAGCTGTCTTCAGTTGACAGAACTCTTCTAGCTGCATTAACACAAGGCTTAGCCTAAAAAAACAAAACAAAACAAAAAAAACAACCATTCAGAGGACTGATCTTTTCTTCTTCTCCCCTTAATGCTCGTTGATATAATAAAATTTATTTCAGGTAATGTCTCCTCACAGTCCCTTCTTTCTGCTATCTAGTGGTATATTTGTCTGTCTTTCAGAGTAGTTTTCTTTCAGCATGTTATGGCATTACGGGGGAAGCTTCTGGTTCAGTGTGTTGCTCCAAGGACACAGGAGCCTTCTACCTGAACTGAAAGAACTGATTCATTCCAATAGAAAAATGAGGAAAGAAAAGAGCTGGAAAAGATGCCTCTGTGAGCTTTGGAGAAGATGCAGACATGAAGAAAGAGAAGCATTGGCTAAAGATGAAGCTCTGGGCCTTGAGGTGATTCCTGATTCAGTGAGCAAGCCATTAGCACGTAATTTAGCCAGTGGTCCATACAAGTCATTTCTGTCAGTGCTTGTTGAACGATACCATTAGTGGACTGCCAGCCAGTCCTTAGCTCTTTCTGAAAATCAGTGCCTTTCCAGTGGAAAAAAAAAAAAAAAAAAAAAAAGACAAGAAAAGAAAAAAATAGATTAAGAACTGCCATACAAGCTAATGTTTCTTACTACTCCATTAGGATGGGTCTGTCTAGCAGTTGATTGCAATCCAGTTGTGTCAGTGGCAGCTTTCTGCCAAAGTATATCCTCAGATCCTGTTTTCTTGAACCCCTGAACAGGTATTTCCCACTGAAGCTTCACTAGCTGGAAGATAGATAGGCTCTGTCTGTACACTGTGTCTGTAGTAATAAACCTTACCTACAGCGTGGACCAACTTCACAGAATGCATCTGAGTATTGTATTAAGATTTAAATAATGTGAGAAGTATGCAGATAAATGGATTTATGTTGCTACTTTTCAAGAGTGGCTTTGAGGCATAGTGCGTGTATCTGTCAAAATAACACATGCAGCTCTGCAGTTAACTATTTACAAATGATTAAAATTTAGCTCCTAATAAGATCTTCTATCTGGTGCTTTTGCATTTGCTGACTAATACCATGAGAAAAGTCTGTACACATTATGAAGAGAATGGAGGAATTCATGCAGATCTGAAATATTCTGTTCAAAGGTGGATATCTGGAATAGAAAAACAGTCCAGACAAAAAACATTTCTTGCACACTGTAAGAAGAAAAATAGAATCAAACCTTTATTGAAGTTCAGGAATGATATAAACTCATGTCTTTTTTTCAGTTGAGTTTCAGTGAGGCAAGAACAGCAGAAAGCTGTAATATTACAGCTCACATTTCTCCCAGTATTTCAGATGAAAGACTCTCCCTCTTCCAAAAAAACAAAAAGAAGAGAAAAGAAAAAAAACGGTCAAATATCTAAGAGAGAACTCAGTTTGAAAGGTTTTGACTATTTAAAAGCTACAAGGAATTTGTTAGAAGTTTACCAGTAAATATGGCCTATTTGTTTTTTGTTGTTGTTTTCTGTCTCTCCATCATTTTGAAATTCTCTTTTCCACAGCTTCTTTTAGGAGCATATGACTTTTTGCAAGAAGGAGAGCAGAGAATACATGGCTACTCCTCTGCAGTTGTGTTTCTAAGTCAGCTGGTTCTTATTTTCTAATTGGGAATCACACCAGCATATGGGCTCACCTTTGTAAATGATACTGTCATTTTACATGTATCCACCAAATAACTGGAATTTTATAAGCAATAATGGCTTTATTAAAAAAAAAAAAAAAAAAAAAAATAACATTACAGGAGAGTTTTGAAAATAAAGATTAAAAGAATGCTGAAATCTGTAGAATGTAAGTTTCAGGGTGACATATTCCTCCAGCTGAAATCATAGAGATGCTGTATTGTGGAAGATAGAAGAGATTAGAACCTGACACTATTTTAAGTATGGCAGAGTGAGCAAATTAGTTCCTATTTAAACAGAACTCAGAAAAGTGGCAACTGGATTAAGTACTGATACTGCTTTAGCAATTCTAGAAGTCTAAAAAATATATTAGGAAAATAGTTCAGATAAGTGTGTGTGGGTATAAAGGAGTTGTCATATCACAGACTTGGTGGAAGAAAGATAATCAGTCAGACATACAATACAAAAGGACAAACTCCGGAAAGGTAACACATTTCACAGAGGGGAAATAATGGTGAAACATGTAACAGTATTCTGAGTATTAACTTTCATGAATGATACGAACACATCAACAGATACTATGGGTTTCATGCAGACGGTAATTCTATACCTGTGTATGAAGATGACAGTTGTCTGTTGCTGTCAGCCATCCGCACAGATTGGTTCTAGTGCCTCATGGTGATACATAACAAGATCAACAAGTCTATTAGGATACTTGAATTATAAATTAGAATCTAAATTAAGATGTCGCAGACACAGTATGATGTGATGGTTACGTTTTATTTTTGGTGTAATGAATGATTGCTTAATGGTGAAGACAGCCTGGAGATCCAGAAGAGAAGAGCTTCTCTTTGCTCTGAATGATCAGGTTCAAAACTTGGTATCAGTAATCTAGTCTGGTAGGGCCTATGATGTACCTATATTAAGAAACACGTCTTGAACAACAGAATCAAAAAAATTCTGGAAAATTCTAAAAAATTAAAAGTGAATATCTCAAAAAATAAAATGTCATTTTTTCCTATTTAACCTTTTATTATTTTAACTACAGACAGAAACTCTTTTTTTACTTCTTTGACTCCAGATAGGAGTTGACATTTCTAATACCATCCTTACATGAATAGGACTTTTGTATGTCCTTCCAGAGGACATAGAGGACTAGGAAACAAAGAAAAATAAGAAACAAGGGGAATTCACAAGGGAATCTGGCAAAAATGGGAAAATTCCTAGGGCTTATGAAGCACAGGAGACACATAAAAGGTCTAGAACATTTTCTTGAATTTGCTGAAGATAATAAGCTGTTCAGCTCAAAGAAGCCCAAAACAACTGCAGGCTGTTGCCAAAGGATTCTGCAAAGCCAAGCTACTGAGCAATAAAGAGGCAGATATATTCAAAGTTGATAAATACAATTTGACATGTGTTAGGAAAAAAACATTATACTCATAATGTTTGCTCAGAGCTCTGTACTGGTCAAGCAAATAAGATGAATGGTAGGAAGAACTAGGAAGAAGATAGCAGCAGCAAACTTCATTATATCATTATTTAAACCTATTGTGACCATAACTTCAATACATGCAGTTCTATCTCTTTAGTTTTGAGAAGTACTTTGGAGCACTGATAAAGGCTGGAAAGATGATCAGAGGACCAGCTTCTGTATGAAAAATGACTGGAGAGGAGCACTTCAGCTTGGAAAAACAAAACTGAAGAGGAAGAGGAAAAGAAGAGGAATTTCAGTGCGCTATGAATAGTTACACTGCACAATTAGTTGTCACAGGAAACTCATGTGGTAGATGCCAAATTTTACATGTGTTCAGAAAGTAGGCCTGACTAATCTACGAAAAAAAAATATCCATATTTATTATGAGTGTGTACAGGACCAGTTCAAATTGCAGATGAGTAGAATGTGGAAGACTTTATGAAAGGAAATAGCACTATCTACATATCTCTAGCCATCTGCCCCTGCCCTGATACTCCCACTAGCCTTGATATCATATGTTACACACGAGACATGCAGACACACACAGAGTACAATCAGTTGTGTGTTTGTGTATGATGCCCTTCTTCAGTAGAACAAGAGCAATGCTCAGCCTTTCCAGTTGTCACAGTTGCCCCAAGTGTGATGTAAAAGTAACCTCCACTGAAGCCAAATCAGGCACTAGGATGAAAGATATGTTCTTAATGGCCATTGGTCTACCCAACTTGATATCAGCCGAGGAGTGCTGGGGAGAAACAGAAACAAAAAATAGAGGGAAATTAGTTTTCAATCACTCATTTAGAATTGCTGGTTTCAATCAATGACAACTTTAAAGCATTAAACACATTCTGGAGTAACTTGCTGACATTCTCTGAGTTTTTTAAATAAGATCAGGGTCAGTGATGGGAAATAAGCAGGAAGATGAATAGGATGTCAAAATCAAATTGAGTTCCAGAAGAGTTATCTTAAGTTACCAGAAAAACAGAAACTCATGAAACTTTGTCTCAAACTAAATGGAAAATGCATGTTTTAGCTTAGAAGGTAGTGGGAGGGCTCAAAACTCTCTTTAGAGGTATTAACAAGCCATGCTATTTTTGCAGATTGATAAACACCTTCATCTTTTGAATTCTGGAACAGAGAGGGTTCTACTTATTTTAAATCCTAATCATTTCTGCTGCAACAAGCTCTTTCATTTTCATACAGGAAACCCAGATTAATTGTTTCAACCATCTGACTATCCATTACAATCAGAGGATGCACTTCTTGTTAAAGTTTCAGAATTGTTGAATAAAATACCATTTTAACAACCCATATGTCCATGTTTTTGTTTTGTTCTGTTTTGCTTAATGTTGTAGCACTTTGTTTTCTGGAGTGTAAATACAGTATTAGCCAGGCTATCATTAATCATCATTGTTGTCAATGAACAAAAATCAAGTGAGAGAAAACAATTGGTGGCCTAGGACTGCAGAACAGTTCACATTTTTGAATGACCATTCTGATTAATAATGCTATATTCATTTGGGAATTTGCCTATGCACCATTTAGGAATTCTATTCAGGTCTGTGGTCTCACTGTATGTTAACACTGTTGTTTAAGGTACTCTGTCTACCTACTCCTTCGGCTCAGCGGGCAGAATACTGGGTCTGAATTAGAACCTCATTAAAAACAAATAGGGCTTCTCCAATCAAATTCATGCAGTGTCTTCATAGGAAAATAAACTTTCTCCAGCTTGACTGTGGTTGTAAACGTGGAGTTTTAAGGACTAGAAAACTCTTAGAAGAAAACAAAAAGACCAAGAAATATACAATTGCAGGGCTAAGTAAAGAAAGATTGACAAGCAAGAAGTCACACAGAAAGAGATTTTGCAGTGGGGTTAAAGACTGCCAATAAAACAGGACCATTGGAGAAAGTGAGATGAAAAAACATCATTTCAAGGACTTCCTCTCAGCTGGGTAATGCAGTTGTTTAGGAGGGCCCTGGAAATGAAAATGTCACCAAGATGTCTGGGACAACATAGAAAGAATGGAGATGGAGATGGTTCTTGTGTTTTACAAAACTGTACAACCCTTGGTCTGTGCAAAATTGTAAGTAAAGAGCAAGTAGTAAGCCCTGCCAATCTGCTTTGATTGAAACTGAACAGTGAGACTACCAGTGAAATTGCCCTCGAGGATGAAGGTCTGAGAAAGGAATATGTTAATAATTTTAGGAGCTCTGTTTTGAAAGAGACTGTTGGCTATTTATTTGTTGCCAATGGACAAGAAATAAACATGTGATGTTGCATTTAAGAAACACTAAAAAAGGTAGACCTTGAAATGATGGCTAGAGGCAACAAAGGACGGCTGGAAAGTCCAGTTACCCAGTTTGTAGGTACAGGGAATATCAGGAAGTGACTGGATAGGCTGCAAACAAAATGTGCTTAACAAAATTTGCAGCATGTCTTGAGTCTTTTGTGTATATCGTGCCATATTCCAACCAGTGGGTTAACTGTACTGTTGCTGTAAGTACCCATAGATTGATTTTATTGTTATACTTATCCATATCAAACTAGAGCTCTTTTCTGCCCCAAACCTTGGGATTTTGGTTTAAGTTCTGCTTTTAGCTTGAAACCAGCATTTTATGTCTTCTTAATCTACAATACAGTCTCTTAACCAAATGTCATTTCACACCTTCTTGGTTCTCCAATAAGGTGTTCTCGCCTTACTACTCTCTAAAAAGCGCTGTTGTAGGGACTTAGAGCATCATTAGTTTCTGTGCTTAAACATGGAAAATGATATATAAGAACTAAGCTTTATTATTCTTAATGTTTTCATATGCTTACAGGGAACTGAAAGTCCACAGGGGACAAAAATATAAGTGGAAATAGAGTAACATTTTACTAATATACTAATATAGGAGTGGCTGTGAAAAAATGAATGTTATGCTCCTGAGCTCAGGGAACATCCATGCAGAGAAAGGTTGACTTGTCTGAAATCAGAGATCAGAGTGTACCTGCATGTGCTGTCTGGACATGTGGGAAGATACTGGACTCTGTCACGCATGCTTTCTCACACCCTTTAACTTGTATCCCAGGATATGAGATTGCCTCTTTGACAATTTAAAAATTATAATCTCTGATGTAGCAGGTTATGAAGTTTTGGAGTAGTCTTGTATTGGATGTGAGTCCTTGTGGAGAGGTGCTCCAGCCCTCGGATCATATATGTTGTCCCCCTGTGGACCTTCCCCAAAGCTTCACATCTTTCCTGTACTGGGGGTCCCAGACATGGACACTGTACTCCATATGGGGACTCATGAGAGTAGAAAAGAGGGAGGCGATCAGCTTCCTTACCCTGTTGGGGACTCCTCTTCTGGTGGAACCCAGGATACCATTGGCTCCACGGGCTGCAAGCATACACTGCTGGCTCATGTTAAGTTTTTCATCTATCAGGATCAAGTCCTTCTCAGCAAGGCTACTCTTGAGAAGTTCTTCTTCCAGTGTGGCACTATGAGGATGATCAGCGTCTGCTGCTCTGTCAGGCTTGGGGACAATCTGATGTTTCCCCTTTTTCCCCTAGAACAGGCTCCCAGTCTTCTCCTCCAGGCTGAATGCCATGACATGGCACTTGTGCATGTATATGTGTGAGTGTCTGAATCAGAGACGTAGGCATGGTGTTTTGCGCTTAGTTACTGACTCTAGGCCTGATGAAAGAAAGTATTAAAATTGCTGATAAGCTTTCTGTGTTTATGGTTTTTAAAGAAAGTCAGATATTCTGGGTGACTGTGTGGGATGATTATTTACTTCAGTAATTTAAAATCTAATGACTTCCAAGGTTAATCCTGTTTCCGTTGCAGTAGCTTTATTTTTTTTTTTATAATCAAGTAAGATTGGATGTAAGTGTGAAGGACATAAGTTTATACCTGGAAAATCACTAAGGTCCTCTATTTCATCACATAGATCTGTCACACAAAGACCTGAAATCGTACAAAGGTCTGTGTGCTACATTTATTTCAGTGACCATGTTTATTTCTTTCTGGATGCTTTCGCTGAAAATGTCCTAGAATAATATCCTATATATTTTTTCCTCCTACTTATTTCAATCCCTTTTCTAATCTAGTTCAGCATTATATGTATCAGCACTGGTGCAGTTTGAATTTAGAGTGGTTGGCTTCACTGAAGGTCTAACTCCTGTCCTGTTGTCATCGGGGTAAAATTCAATGATTTCATTAGCATGCATAATCTGCTATAAATAATTAAAATCAGAATTCAGAAAATGAGAATGGTCAAGCTGCTGGAAGAAATACTCCAAGATATCTGAGCACAAATTTAAAAGAAATCCCAAGAGGAATAGAGAACCCTGGAGAAAAATTAAGTTATTCAGTTTAGACATACACTGATTTTTTGGGAAGTGTTCTCAGTGAAACATTGGTGGGATAATAGGCTTCTCTGTATTTTGCTATTCACTTTAGCTCATGAATGTCAAGGGCAGTTTGTGTTTCTTTCTGGAGATGAGATGTCCTCAGAAATAGCTGAGCCATATGACACAACGGTGACTCATTTCTTGACTCAACAGAGTACAGAAAGAATAATGGAGGAGAATAGATAAAGCTATAGGGCAAAAAATAGAGCACAATTTCAGTCAGTTTGTTTGCTCTCTAAATGAAATGGGCAAAATTCTGAATCTCAAAGAGAAAGTAGATTATGGTAGCAAATGACATAAACACTACAAACTCAAAATTTCTGTGTAAAACTGCAAATTAAAGGAAAGAAAGAACATTTTTTCACCCACTTAATTACTTGCATGAAAATGAACAGAATTATTTTTTTTCTTTTTTTTTTCTTTTTTTTTTTTTCTTTTTTGGTATTATATTCATTCTCTATTGAATTAAGTCTTTGTCCCATTTAAAAGCCCCATCTTGTTCTGTCAATCTCTGAAGCAGCTATTCAGCAGCCAACCAACACAACAGAATTTCTCTATGCTGAATGCTCTTTGTCATTTTTGCATTGTGTCCTAGCCCCTTATTATAATGGTGCTGCTAGCAGAACTATAGACAAGCATATGTCAATATTTCTATGCCAAACCCAGTTTTATTAGTAGATGTTTGTAACAAGACCATTCTAATTTGTGTAATCAAGATGAAGTTAAAATATAACTATTCTCCATCCTGACACTAATTTCCTCTAAAAATGTTTTATTTTTCTCAATCATTTTTAAAAGATTGACAAAAAAGTGCTGAGGTTTCAAAACTCCATTTTGCTGGCAACTCTTCCACAGGCAAAAGGGGAGCAGAAAGTGCATAAGATACCATGTAGACATTTGTCATGAGTATTTTGAAACAAAATACTGGAGGCCAGGGAATTCCTTGTCATGGCTGAAGGATATTTTTGCCTTCAGAATGTTTATTTTGACCTTGTTCTGCCAAGTAAGAGACTATCTGTAGCTGCAGATGTTTTATCTTTCATTTAAATATGTCTTTTTGTATGTAATTTATATTTTAATTTTTTTTTTTTTTTTTTTTTTTTTTTTTTTTTTTTTTTTTTTTTTTCCCTCCCTGCAAAAGCAGAGAACATAAATGACAGCTGTGTCTATGCCATGTCTATTTTCAGGAAAAATATTTGTTAGTGACCATGGCAATGAGTGTGAAGGGAAAAGATAAGCTTGTAGAAACTATGGCCTCATTTACATACTTATTTTTAGTAAAAACCAATTCTTTCATCTTTGTAATGACTTCACTGCTTGCACAAGGTGAACTAAAAATAGAGTTTGTTTCTCCCTTGGTAGTGTATGGCAATGAACTGTACTGCAGCTGTCCAGCTTTCAAATCTGCTGAGTTTGATGTCCAGTGCTCTTGACACGTGCAGACTTTATAGGCTCTTCTGAAATAATCCTGAAAGTTCAACCAGTGACCAAAAGCTTGTTTGAATTCCATGTAATATTGAGCTAGATTTTCAGAGAACGAGGCATCTTTTTAAACGCTGAAATGAGTAGTCTAAAGTAAATTAGTAGCATGTTTTTAGCTTACAATGATGCTTACAAATAGAGCCTTACAGTTTCGTGCTGCAAAGGAGCTCTCTTGTGTCCTCTCTCTTATCTCCCTTTTCCTTTCATGTACCCATCTGCATTTGTCTTGCCCTCTTCCTTGCACTAGTTCAGATGGCTTTTGGCCATTACTGTGAGCTGATTAATCCACTACCTAAGCAGGCAGTTACCTGCATTTTTGCTGACTTTGTTTCCTGTTGAGCCAGTGAGCTGAGTCAGTTCAGACAGGCTCTGATAGTAAATGGTGTGGGAACACAAAACCAGGTGCACTGAGACAGAAGAAGGGATCTGCTGCTATTGAACTGCTGGGTCATCTCACTTTGTTTCAGTGAGCTGCACCCTATCTTATCTGCAGTATTTCAAAAGTGTAACTAGTGCCATTTCCTCAACGCACCTGCCAGAATTGAAGCTCAGGTCCTTATGTAACAGAAATTTGAAATACTTTCTTGCTTAACACTGTTGTTCAATCTCATAGCCTTAAAGAAGTGGCTTGTTGGTTGGAGCTGCCCTTCAGAAGAGTGCATGGCACCTTGCCATGCAGCCTGGGTGATGAGGCTCACGGTGCTGCTCCTGGACATGCGCAGCATCATAGCATCATGTGCTACAATTGCATATCCAAGGCAGTCTGTTATTAAAAAGGTTAAGTAGTTTCTCAAACTTTTCAGCTGGAGAAGCATGTTAGACCTGCAAGCCTAAACTTAATGTATTTTTTTCAGTAGGTGGAAGAGGAGAGGGCTTCTGCATGAAATTTCACCCCTGGATAAATGCACACCAGGTGAAATTTGCACTTATTCCTAATTTTTGTCTGAACTTTGCACTAAAAATCCCCAAATGAATATGAATATCATCCTCTGTTCACAAATTCCTCTTTATGCTTCCCCATGGTAGTAAATTTGACTCCTACTAATGGCAGGTGAAACTGCTCTTCACAGAATAAAAGAGACTGCATAAAATCTTTAACTCTTTCTTGATGGATTAGTGCAACTATGTGAGAATGCATGTGTTTAAAGCTCCATTTATAGTTTTAATTAAGAATTCCATGTGCTTTTTTTGGTGTATGCCATTGCTTTACCATAGAATAAAGCTCTCTCTTCGGTAGGCTGCAGAAAAAGAACTCTCCCAGTCCTCCCCCTCTCACTCAATGATACCAGTCATCCCTTCTGCGTGTGTTGTCGTATAACTTCATTTTGTTTGCCATGGCTGTCCAGAACTTTACTTAAATTCTGGATGATGGTTTCCCAGAATTACAGTGTGAACAGAATTTTTACCCTGAGCAGAAATGATAGAAATAGAAGAAACCAAACTGTAGGGCATGAAAGCTTTCCTATTTTGACTATATTTCCTTGAGTTTTTCATAGGATCACAAAAGAAAGGATGTATGTATGTTCAGCATACTGGATAGGGCCTTATCTTGCCTTTTTTGACCCTTTTATTTCCAAGGGACAAATTTGCAATTTATGCATAAATTCCTGCAATAGAGTGTTGCTCTATATTAGTTTGTAACGTTAGCTTGTTTATTCCACCCACCAGCCTGTCTCTGAGTTCATATGGTTCAAGAAACTACCATGTTCCTCCTATGAAGACAGATGAAAGTGCAGAGTGAGGTACACATAGTGTGACCAAACATCCGGAATGTACAGTATGTGCTTGACAGTAGAAACTGTTACCAAAATACCAAAGGAAATTGGATGATGTTTTACCTTCTACCTGCAGTGTTTGTTTATTTTTGCATTTATCAATATTTCCAGTTGTGTTACATAATCATTTTTTTGTGTTTAATGTCTTAGAAAATATGATTTTTTTTCAAGGAGCTATGTTCCTCTCTTTTAAGTTAGCATACACTGCTATATTGCATTAAATGTTCATTGCTGCTTGGCAATTTCAATCAATCAAGCAATGTCTCTCTATTCTGTTGTACTTACTACTAGTGGAAAAGGGCCCATTATTCTGGATTGAAAAATTGAGAATATAAACCCTGCAGAAACCACTAATTGATTGATGTGGAGTAATGCTCTGTAATAAAACATTTTTTTCCCAGGGAAAAAAAATATTGCTAATTCTAAAATTACAAAATATGTAAATTTTCAAAAATAATTTTTGAAAAAGAGTATTAGAGGAGTTAATTATTATACAAATACAGAAATGGAAAAAAAGCAAACAACAATCAAACATGGAGAGTTTGTATAACCATTAACCAAGCTATGGTAAACCATTACTTAACTCTGACTTAAGAGATCCATCATGGGATTCGTGGCAGTCAGATAACTAATGCTTAAATAATTCCACAGTAATTTAAACCTGTGGTTAATGGCATCACTCAACCAAGCAGTCTTAGTCTCTGCAGTTATTTTTAACTGGTATGAAGTTATGCTAACTCCCTCCTCCCTCTCCCTGCCTACATGGCAAATGCTAACAAGTCTTTACTAGCTGTATGACACAGTATGAAGACCTTTTCTGAAGTCCAGGCAGATGATATTCACTGTATTTTTTCTTGCTGAAAAAAATATTTCTTCACTCAAGAGTGGTGTCAAGTGAATCAGGTGCAATCTGCCTTGGCTGACACTGCATTTAATCTTTTAATAAAGATATAATTATTTACATTTATTTCCTTGTTTTTAATTGTATTTTACATTTAAAAATGTTCCAAAAGACGGTACATTATTAGGATCAATTTATCAGTTGCTGACTATCCAATTTTTTTTTTTCCCCTGTACTCTCACTGATTAATACCCAGTTAAATGAGAGAATGAGGTGGGTGGTTGATATGAGTTGACGAGTTGCATAGGGTGGGCAGAAGTTGACTGAAGTGGGCATGACCTTGGTGGCCCTGGTGAATGTGGAACAAGAGAGTGACAGAAACTTATTTAGTATTTTTACTTCTAACCTGAGGATCAAGAGTGGAAGTGAACTGATAAATTATGCTAGTGACACAAAGCTGAGTGGCATTGCCTTTGCAGAGGAGGATCAAAATATCACACAGGACCAGCTGGATCACTGAGGGCAGAAAAAAAAAAAAAAAAAAGGATGAAGTTAAATAGCATAAAGTTCAAGGTCACATAGTCTCAGACCAGCAAGAATTTCTGCCAAGAATTAGCAACCTGTGTCTTGGAAACAGCTGAAGAGAAGGAAGAGACTTGAGGCTACTCTCCCATCGCAGGTGAGTATGAAAATTAAATTTCTTCTGTGTTTTGTTTGGCAGTAAAGTCACCTCTGTGCCTTTCCTCCCACACTGCATAGGGCACTCGTTCTTCTCCCCATGCCACAGATTGCTGCCTCATCGCCAGTGGCAGTGCAATGGGATCACCCTGTAAATTAGTGTGAAAAAATAAGTTGAAGCTGTTTCAATTGCAGTAATTCCAAAATTCATTGTGAAGTAGCAGTACGTGTGTGGGGGCTGTATCATGGGGAGAACAGCTTGGGCAGATGTGCAAGAAAAAAATGATGCAACACAAAGGAGGTGCATGAGTGGACTACGAGGCAGATTAGGGGCCACAGAGAGCTTATATAACTACACGACACAACACCATCCTGAGTAGTTTTGCTTAGTAAAATGAAGTCTTACAAAGAACATAATTCCTGCAAATATAGAGAGGCAGAGAAGAGAAAATAGGCACAAACAAGGGAGAGGAAAAAGCTATTTAAAATGTTGGAAATTGTTAGTCTGACAAGTAGATCCAAAGCAAAATTTATTTAACACAGGTATATTTTGCCCTGCAAACATGAATCGGGTTTCTAATCACCAGCTCTACAAACTGGAGAGCTCTGGTCCAGAACCATTTGCTTTGTGGAACAGAAATCTATTAATTTCAGACTGCAGATTGATTCGTTATGAAAAAGTATTTGATACGATGGCACATAGACACAAACTGTGTCTCAGGAGGCTCCCAACCCTACGTCCCTGGGCAGCAGAAAGCGTTTGATGGAGGCAGCACATGGAGGACTGATGTATAACAAGTATCAGACAAGAGCTTTTTTTGTGTTGAAATTCAAATTTCTGAAGAGGGTTTTGCTTTCAAATACATAAATTTTCCAGTGGACACCCAGAGAACAAGATCTACTTCTGTAAGAGCAAACTGAAGTCTTTAATATAGGGGTGGCTGTAGGTGACATCAGTAAATAACAACACAATAGTTTTCCGCATCCTGTGCATTTTCTAAAATCATTATTTGTTTTTCCCTAGAACAGCAGGTACTTAGAGATTCTGGAAAAGCAGTCAATTTAAACAAATGCTTTTACACAGCCAGCAAGGCAGCACAAAAGAGCTTACACAGAGAAGATGAGACCTCTTACACTGCCTCTGACATCCTGCTGTCTCTCTCCGAGCCCTGGCCAGTGACCATGTGAGCACCAATGAGAGGAATTGCAGCACTCCACTGTTGTAGCTGCTTGATCTTGTGACTCTGCTGATGGCCTGTCCAGAGCACATCTCTGAATGAGCAAGTGGTTAGTGAGGAAGGACCCACCTCACGTAGTCACTGTGTGGATTGAGTTTCACCTTTCCACAAACACCAGGTGCTTTTCCAAACAAGGAAGAAAGTGGCTGAGCTGGCTGGGCTGCCACATGGAAAAGGGAGGGCTGGAAAGGCAGAGACAGAGAGAAAGATGACATCCTGGTGTTATTACAGAAGGGAGGGTACGTTAAGGGTCAGCATTTATAATTGTCATGTTACATCTTGAGATTAAAGTGTTTGAAAATTAGTTTAAAATCAGTTATTGAACAGAAAGGGCTGCAAGGGAAAGCGCGTCATTCTTCATTACACAGGCCTGAGATGAGATCCACATCAGACATACCACATAAATTCTCCCAGCTGCACATGCTTGTGGCCAGAATGACAGCTTGATACCTACCTACGTGTCAGTCAGTCCCTTTACCCCAGATAAACTCTTGCTTCTGCGGTATCCTTTGCTTCAAAGCAATGCTGACAAGGATTTATTGAATTAACCTAAATGGCTTTAAGCCCCAATTCATGCTGGTGCAGCATGTCTCTATCAGGGGTTTGCACTGGTATAACTAATTGATTTAGTTACAGATGGGAAAATTTTCTTAACAAGAGAAGGCCTAAACTGCTGGCCAAGCTGCCTTTGTTGTTTGCAAGTAATCTCCCTCAGCCTGTTGTTAGCATAAATCTGTTCTATTTTGGATTCCCAGAGAGCTAATTTGTGAAAGAGTCACACAATAGCATGGTTTACATTTCCAGCTCCTTTTCAAAATGGGACTGTAGGATTTAAAAAAAAAAAAAAAAAAGAAAAAAAAATTAAAAAAAAAAGACTTTTCAGGAGTTGTCTGCATTTCTGTGAATATTTTATTGCCTTCGTCTCAGTCCTCATGTATTTTGTGGGAGAGCAATTCATTTGATAAATGAGCTTGCTCTAATTGGGCACAAGGGCAGAGTGCGCAGATCTGTTCCCCGAGTGTCTGGGCTGGAAGTACAGCACCCTTTGAATCACCATCCTGAAACAAAGAGTTATATCAGCAAATCTTACATCTGCTTCCTTTGGTTATCTTCTTTATATCCAGTGTGAACTTTCTCTTGTTCTTGTTGCTTATCTGCCCATATGAGCACAGCTGAAAACCTCTGCACATATTTGAAACCAACAGGATGAAATCCAGGATGGTGCTGCAAAAAAAACCCCATGCTTGTGCTCACCTGAATGAAATTAAACTGAAAAATAAAACACCATTTTTTGGAGGATTAGATATGATGTGCATGTTTACATAAGTCAGCTATGGAGGCTTGTTAGCTATGGTTTTGGAAACTGGGACATCGAGATCTTGGTCCTATTTGTTTTATACACACAGCTGTAATCATAATTAGTAACTGAATTTTCCTGTTCTTAAAAGGACATTGGACTTGGGACCATTTGTGAATTTTTATATCTATTTATCTTCTTAGGAGAAGAGTGCTGAAATGTGGAGACAGTGACACAACTTCCAGTGGCCAAACAGCAGTCATTATCACTCCTCAGAAGAGAAAGTGTTGTAGGACACTTTTTATGCAGGATACTGTGGAGCATTAAGAGTTACTTTAAACTTTCTTACCTTTCCAGAAGTTGTTTCATTTCATTATCAGCTTGATTATACTTCAGTTCTACTCTTCTGCATTGCTCCAGTAATTATGAAATAAAGGTGGTATGACTGAATAGGCCCAAATGGTTTGTCTTATTTTAGAGAGCATATAATAGTCTCTCACAGAGGTCTCTGTCACAGTGAGAATTCTGTTTTCCTTGAGATCATTTATGCTCTTTCTGTATTTGAACAACATCAATTTTGCAGCCTAATCCAAAGAAGTGCTGGGAAAGTGTGGTATTGCAGAAGCTGTTATATAGAGATTTTAAGGTGAGTACATGATGGTAATATTTTCTTTGCCTAGATCGTTAACCTATGTGCCTTAAATAGTTTTCATGCATCCAGAGAATTGAAGTATAAAAGATTTTCAAAAGGACATAAACAGGGGTAAGGGATTTTTCACTATGCTAAGTAGTCTCATTGCTGCCTTTTTGCTAAAGCTAATTCAAAAGAAAACAGTATTTTCACATTGAGAACAAACAATTCCATTCTCTGAGACATATTGTTATGGCCACACACTTTTTTCTTAGTTATTATTGTAAAAAGACAGATGTGAATAAGAACTGCAATTCTCAAGGAAAAAAAACGTCACTGCAGCACAGAAATGTGAACTTTTATCATAGTTTTGTGTGTTGCAAAGACTTGGAAAATTAACTCACACAGTGCTTGATAGCTGTTGAAGGAATCAGCACTCACTCTGCCCCTTTTACCAGAGCTGAAAGCCCACATGTACCCTTTTCAGACAGATTTCACATTGCTGTTCAATTCATATCCTACTTTTTCAAAGTAAATGTGAAGAATTTTCTCAGTAGACTACACAACAACTTCAAAATTTATTTATTTGTCAATGGAAATCTTTACATATGTAGCTCAGAATGAAATTCTCTCTGCAAAGTCAGTCAAAAATGGCAGAAACAACTCACTTATACAATTTAGATATAGATTTTATTTTTCATTGCAGGAAATGTCCTACCATTTCTAACAATGCTGACTATTCTTCAATGCTTGTGTGGTTTGTACCACCGTTTTTTCACCGCATTACAAATGTGTATAGAAACTCTTGAGTTATGGCCTGAACCACACATTGGTCACCTGAGGAAAGGACTGAGTCAGCTGTGGGAGCACAGGTAAAGGTAATTACCTCCTAGACTTCATTTAAGGGGCTGACTGCCACTAGGAAGCATTTCTTTCTGAAGATCCCTCCTCTGTGGAGTCTTTCCTGCAAGCTTAGATCTTAAGATACAGGTGAGCATTCCTTACCTGTTTGTTTCTTTTTCTCATTTTCACCACGGTAATCTTTCTAACTGTAACACCAACTGTAACAGAGGGTCTCTGGCAACCCAACAAAGTGTGGTGCTTAGTAGTACATCAGCCAAAAGTCAGGCACTGGTTGAAGGAACAGAATTCACAGTCATAGGCATTGATATACTTTATACACTAAACAATGCAGTTAGGCTCTAGTGATGGGATTTACAACAACCAGCATGGTGAGAGGGGAAGATCTAAGTCAGGCAACAGTATAAGACATTTCTCCATCCATCTGTAATTACACCAGCCCCTTTAGCAGTTCTTCTACATCTCAGCAACTTTAGTTTGCTCTTACTTTTCCTTTTATTCCCTGATTCCCATGTTCTCTTTTTCCTTTCGTACTTTCAGTACTGAATAACACTCTGAGGGAGCTTCATTATGCAGTTGTGAAGTTGCATGCAAGTAAAAGTTCAGTGGTCTCATGGAGTTCACAAGCAGCTCCACTTTACAAATGCTGTCATTTCTCAATCAATCACCCATTCTTTTTTTTCTTTTGCATATATTTTTTTCAATTACTGTTGTGTATATTAATAATACGCAGAGGTTGGTGATGCACTGGAACAGGTTGTCCAGAGATGTTGTGGATGCCCCATCCCTGGAGGCATTCAAGGCTAGGCTAGATGTGGCTCTGGGCAGCCTGGTCTAGTGACTGGTAATCCTGCCCGTGGCAGGGGAGTTGAAACTAGATGATCTTTGTGGTTCTTCTCAACACAGGCCATTCTATCATTATATGATTCTATGATTCAAATGTTATAAAAAGTGTGACAGCTTCCATCCCAGAATTTTTTTGGGCTCTGCTGTGGGCTTGATTCCAGCAACGAGGAAGGGATGCTGGTTGTGTTACGACTTCCCAAGCACAGGCTATGTGCCATGCTGTGACTCTCCAGGCAGGAGATGCAGCTCAAGTCCTGAAGTTTCACTAAAAGAACAACTGATGTTAATTATGCAGGCACCAGAAAACACTTTGAGAGTCAGTTTGTGGTTGTTACCCCTTGTTGATCCACATTCTGTCTTTGAAATAAATTCTAGTCTCTGCAGATCTGCATGAGAAAGAAGATAGAACTCAATATGGAGAAAGCTGTTAGGAAGAAAGCACAACAACATCCAACCTGTGGTGTGTGGTCTGCCTGCAGCCTGGTCCAGCTGGCAGTGTGGCTGCCCATATCCACACTGTACAGCAGAAGCCCTGCCTGCAGTTGTGGGCTCAGCAGCGACCACAGTGTGCTACCAGCACTGTGCCGGCTGACAGCAGGGCATGGGGAGGGCAGTGCTGACTCAAGTGATGGCAAATGGATGTTTGCATTTTGATACGTTGGCTAAACACCGTGCTCTGCGAAGAATACACAGCTGTGCTTTCTGTTTTGATAAAGGATTTTGAGAATAGGTTTCAAGATTGAAAAAAAAAAAAAAAAAAAAAAAAAAAAATCATTTTATGTTTGTGACGCTATTTTCTGTTGATATAAATACATTGCCTACAAATTCTCAAGTGGAATGCATACAGTTGCAATCAGATCTTCAGCTCAAAAATCTGATCATGTCACTTTACCAGACTTTCATAATCCCTCTCTTACCAGAGAGAAATATCCTTCACTTCACAATCACACCTCATTCATGTCATCAACTATTGGCAGTATGTACATTTGTGAACAACTGTTGAGGGAGAAGCACAGGAAGAGTAAAGTTTCCTCAAAAATCTGATGAACCCTTTGAGACCTCACTAAGAGTTGCAGTCACTGCCATCAAGCCAGCTGATGGGTTGGCTGCACAAAAATGGGGTCAAATATCCCAGTAGTCTTATGGTTTTGTTCCTCTTTAATAAATAGAAATAGGAATTAATGTTTGTAATTAACAAAATATTTTATCTATATTGCTTATTTTACAAGGGCTGCTCCTATTTTATGATGTCTCACAATGTCAGAGACTGATACGGTGGCAGAGGTGGAACCTTCCCAGGAATGTTCCATTATGTTTTTTTTGCTGTGTGAGAGATGGCAGCAAGAGGGGCAGTCTGACAAAATGGTGTCTGACGTGGAAGTGCGTATGAAGCAAAGATGTGTTGTTTAATTCCTCCATGCAGGAAAAAATGGCACCCACTGACATTTCATTTACTGAATGGATATCAAACTGTGGCTGAGCACAGTGACACTTTGAGTGGCGTGTTTCAGCTATGGAAGCAGTGGGTCACCTCTGCTGGTACAGACTTTTACGACCATGGCCTGTAGGCTGTTGTTCATTGCAGGTGAAAGTGCATAGCCAATGGTGGTTACTATATTGAAAAAGTGTGTTTTTTGTAGCTGAGAATTTGCTCTATCAAATAGTGATATTGTTCTCTTTTTTTTTCTGTTGTAGTTTCCATGGAAATAATTAGGAGTTTACTGTCAGAGCAACTTATGGATATGTTCTTCACTCAGTGCAGCCCAGGCAAGCCAAAGGGTTGGACATCCATGAGCCAGAACAACTCTTCCCTTTCTCTGATGATCTTTTGATGAGACAAACACTCTTCCTGTGCCAGGGAAGCACAGAGGTGATTGACTTGTCAAGTCAGTGAGGGCTTCTTTACTGGGATATTAATTCATGCTTTCTGAAGCTCACTGTAGCATCTGCTTCATCAAGCACATCTTTCTAGTAAAAAATAGTTCTTTATTCCTAACCTATGGACTATAAATCTCCTAAGCTACGTCTCTGGGTACCTGTAAAATTGCTGAGTAAATAAGGAGCAGAGTCATCATCAGAATAACAACAATAACATTTTTTGACTACTGAACTCAGCTACATGCTGTGGATGTGGGTTTACCAAAGAGACTGACTATTGCTAGCTTCCTTTCTGATGTGCAGACTTCACACCTCAATTGCACTGCCTGTAACTGCTATATTAATATACTGTATATTTTAATACATATTGTATGATATCTTAGGCAATAACATATCGATGTGAAGTTCAATAAAACATGCTGTAACATTCTTTTTGAAAAACAAGATAAAATGACACTAAAATAAAACTGAAGGATTTATGCTTGTTTCAACAATGGTTGTGCCTTTGAGAAGCCAATAGTTATTATGTTGAAAAAGGTAAATCTATAAATAAGATTTAAAGAACACAGACGCATAAAGCACAGAGGAAAGAGAGTGGCTTCCTGGAGTCTAAATGTACCTGCCACTTGCTTACTTCTGATCTCAGTTAACGTGAGTAAATTAGGTTGCTGCTTTTCATCATCTGTTCTCAGATTGGTGTCAAGGACTACTTTAGTGTCTCAGAACATGTTTTATGTTAGGAATATATGACCACTGTGGAAGTGAAAGAGGACCCTGTTGGCACCACAGGCATGTGTGGAGGGAGAGGGCAAGAGTTTTTAGAATGAACTGAATAGACTAGCTGGAAAGTAACTGGTCAGTTGAACAGATGATATTGAGAAGAGGCCATCACAGGAGATGAGGAAGTAATTTTGTTAAAATGTATACTCTTATCCTATGAAGGTTTGTTTATATATTTACTCATGATGACGAGTAACTTTCATGACTTCATTGGGATTATTGTTTAAGATTATCACATGCTTTTCATCTTTGCTGAAGACAGATTTACAAAGAAATTGTTGTCAGAACGTTTTTCATCTTACAGTCAGGTGCTGCCTCGGTTATGAAATTGATAACATTGCCTATCACAGAATCATAGAATCGCTCAGAACCTTAAAGATCATAGAGTCCAACCATGACCTAACCATACTACCCTAACTCTAAGAACCCTCTGCTAAATCATGTCTCTATCAGTATACACTGGATACTGAATCTTCTTAATGAGAACCAAGACAGCAGTTGGGCCTGCATTCCTTGGCTGTAGATGGAGGAGAGCATGCAGAAACCAAGAAACAGCATGGGATGAAAGTAAGAATAGCAGGATGCTGGAAAAGGAGCAGTGGGAAGTTGCTCAGAAAGGCTCCTGGAGGCAAAAAGTGCTGCAAATGGAGTAACGTAGAAAGGCAGATGCATGCCTTACATTCAAATAACAGCCTTTTTAATGGCTGAAAAAACAGCTCTAGTCTAATATTGAAATCACGCTACACTTTTCTGTATCAAAACATGAGACATCTAATTGCACAGCATAGTAACACAGAAACCTTTGTTACCAAAAAAAACTACCCTAAACAGACCTGCTGCATGAATTTGTAAAGCTTTATTTGTTTCTTTTTAATAATATAATTATCTATAGATACTGAGTGTCTAATCTCCATTTACCTAAGTTCTGTGTACAACCCATACAACTCCATGTACCCTAATCCACCCATAATGACTGAATTATTGTTGGTGTTGAACATATCAAACTGCAGCAGGGAAGCAGTAACACCTGAGATTACCACTCGTTTTCTCCTCTGGTACTTGCAGCTTAATTCCAGGTGAGGGGTAAATGCCTTCCTCCACCAGTCTTCACAAACTTAGGCTGCTTTCCTGCTGACAGTAACCTTTTCTTCAGAGGACTGATCCCAGCTCTCTCTATTCTTTTAACATTCAGGTAGGGATGGGTTGTTTTCTTTAGATCAGAGCATTCACCAAGGCAGTGAGACACCCATGTGTCCTGCAGTGTGAAATGGTTCAAGCATGTTAATTAGTTGGGTATGTGCAAGAAGCCTCCTGAAGCTATTTCAAAGCCGCTGAAGATGCTACTCTGAAAGAGCCATGGTGCAGTTACTGGAGGTGGTATAGATGTATTGCCCTTCAGCACGGGGGCTCAGGACTCCTGCATTCTGGCTGAGTGCTTTAGCTGGCAAGAGGATGAAGAGGACTTAAAGCTGAGGTGGAGTGTAGCTGTAATGCAGTGGAGTGTTAAGTGGAATGTAAGCATTCATTGCCCCAGGACAGGCACCTATAGGCATATTTAGGAAAATAAAATCCTCAAGAAATTTCAGACAAAGCAGGGATATTCCTGGTAGATCTTGGTCTTGTGCTGATTTCGATCCCCTAAATTAGGTATGTTTCTGGAATGGATCTTCCTAACACTAAGCTCAGATGGTCAGAAAAAAATGACAAAAATGAATTTAAATAAAAAACTAAACTGAAAATATTTTTAATTCATTCCTTCTTTCTTTCCTTTTTATGGCCTCTTATGAATTCGAGCTGTTTCTCAGAATTTCTCTCTGGAGGTCTCTTCTATCTCTCTCCTTGGGTTTCTCAGATTTAGAGAGAAATATAAAGACTATTTTTACTTCTACACAGGGATTAATAGAATCCTGCCTGTCTAGCTGCAGGGTAAATCAGCACAATTTCCCTGTATGCCAAATGCCAGGAGTTTGTCATAGATATGCTTAAGCCCTACCATTAAATGTGGTTTGTAGTACGTGTTGTGTACTATTAGTGGTTAGCTAGGGAAGAATGATACAAACGATGACCAAAAGACTAGTTAAGACCCACTTCCAAATGTCCTGTGACCGTATCCCCAAATTGGCAGCAGATCTGCTTTGCTGATCATAAACGTTATACTATTTGGATGGACTTTTTAAACCCTGCCATTTTTGTGCATTTAAAAATAAAAGGATAAACAAAACCACATCTGGTCTACAAATGTGCGTGTCATGTTTGAGCTTGATGCAGTTTCGAATTAGTTGTTAAACACTGAAAAGCAGGGTTCATAAGGGAAATGCCTACTCAGCTGATTGTAGTGCAACTGGTGCAACTGTAATAGAAGC
The DNA here is from genome assembly GCF_019232065.1 of Centrocercus urophasianus. Lineage (NCBI taxonomy): Eukaryota > Metazoa > Chordata > Aves > Galliformes > Phasianidae > Centrocercus > Centrocercus urophasianus. Next base: position 16,268,618 of record NW_024884475.1, on the reverse strand, counting down.
CAGACACTCCTTGAAATAGCAGACAACTGTGTATGGCTATAGAGGAATAGAGGGAAAGAAAAGCCAGATGGTGTACTTAGCTGCACTTAAAATCTGATTGTGTGTGTCAATAACAAATGCCCAAATAAGATTCTTTCATTTAAAAAAAGAGAAAAAGAATATATGTGCATACTAGTAGAACAAATGCAACCCTACAGAAAAAAACCATGTGGATTCCATCGCTGTGATGGTGGTTATTGTAATGACCAGTTAACCTGCATTTGCTGCAGTTGTCTAAATTCTTAAACATTAAATATTTTACAACACAATAACAAAATAACTAAATCATAAGGATAATCCTGACAAACAGAAAATATTTATGGCCCATTTTCTTAGAAATAAAAATGGTTGCTTTTGCTTAGGTTGCTGGAAAAAGTTGCTTACTGGATGCCACAGTCTTAAAAACCTTTCCTTTATTTGGATGTTAGAATGAATTTCTGGCAGGGTCATCTGAGTCCTTCATTATTTCTAGGTAGATTAAATGGTTTATTAGGGGTGAAACTTGGGCCTTGTGCTAATCAATGGAAACTTTACAATCAGCCACAGCATCACACCTATAAATAAACATTTCATGCAAGACTTTAAAATAAAGAATTTCTGCTGTGTATGGAAATTAATGTTTCCCACAGTTACTCAGTCTTACAGAAAGAATTTACTTGGCTGAAGTATGTATAAACAATTAAAGAATAAATATCTCTATAATTCCTCTATATCTCCTCTCCTCTCTCTTCACTTCTTTCTCTCTTTCTCCACAGTGGAGAGATTATGAACCCCTTGCACTGAGTGTATTTACTATTAGCAGCCCCACTGAGTTTAGCAAAAAAGCTTTTGCACTAAGATGTTAATCATTTTAAGTAAAGTCAGCAAAAGGTGGTCATAAATAAGCATCAAATGCTGTGAAACTTAATCATATTAATCAGATTCTTTTCCATGTCTTATCTGTATGTGTTCAGATGGCACTGCATAAAGCTATGCAATGATACTACCCCAGATACACTGGCTAAAGCCAATTTATCAAGTGTTTCTTTTCACAGTGTTTTTTCTCTTTCACAGTGCTTCCACTTCTGGAACTAGCAGAGTTTCTTCTAGCTGGAGAAACAGCAGCACTAGTTGCAGTGACACTCATAGAGTTTGGGCTTTCAAATCTCTAAAGTACTTTTGAAATTTGTATTTAATATTTATTACCCCCTTCAAAGTGCAATTCAGTGGAGTAGCAGAAGAGAATTGGATTGCCTTTCATTAGTTTCCTGACCCCTTATCTAATGTAAAAACCTATTTTAATTGCTCATATCTTTGCCAAATCTTAAAAATCGCCATGTATAGCATTAAATGAGCCCCAATGGGTGTGAGCATTATGACATTGTCTAATTACGTGATCACATTTGAATTTTGTTTTAAACTATTTGTGCTCTAGTCTGTGCTCAGGACAGAAGGAGCTTAGTTCAAAAGCAAATATTCAATTTTAGTTCTCTTCCCATTGCTCAATATGTCCCCCATGCCTTATTTACTGCATGGTATCCGAACCCTGCTATGAAGATAATTACTATGTCCCTTCCAGGTTTTTTTATGGCTCTTGTTGCTATAGTACCTGAGCATTTAACAAACTTTAATGAATTTATGTGCACAGAACCTCTGAGGTGGGTAGCGGTATTATTCCGTTTTGCATGTACTGAACTGAGACACAGAGAGATGGAAAAAAAAAAAGCACAAACCTTCAAATATGTCAGATTTGAAGTGAGGTCTGAGTTTTTGGTGTGCTTCTTTACATACTAAAAATACTGTACACTTTGTATACCAGAGGTATCAAATCAGTCACCCAGAAAATCAGAAGTGAACAAATAGAGTAAACAAAAGACCAATTTAAGTCACCTGCCCAATACCTATAGAGAGACATAAATCCAGAGTTCCAGACCACTGCTTAGATGTCTTGCCTTGAGACCATTTTTCTCTTCCTGAATTCTTTACCTGAACAATCCAGCTCTATAGCAAATGAGACACAGGTCTATACAGCAGGGCAGGTCCAAATCCTTTTCTCAACACACTAGAAGAACACTGCCTGTTCATGTAAGTCAACTGATGATGGGAAGCAATTAAGAAGAGCTCAGCAAGGGCAAGGTTGTGGTAGAGATGGCAAACAAGTTTTCTGCTCTGAAGGTCACTGTAGAGAGACTGGAAGGAGACCCAAACCCTTTGAGAGGACTCAGCAAGAAAAGTCTGAAACAAAAGATTTTGTGGAAGAAGTAATTGAATAAAGAGACAGAATAAAATATGTTAAAATATCACTGTGACTGTATGATATTCACTCAAGGGTCTGAACTTGGATGGTATTATTAGCAGTACTGTGTAACATTTCTCTTAAAATTTCACTCATTTCTGAAGATGGGAGAATGGTGAATGCAGCACAAATTTTTTAAAAAGTTACCAGGGATGATCTCCAAAATTGCAAGCTTTAATTTACCATTTGGTAGATTGAACTGCCAGGAACCAACAGCAGTTCTTTCATAGAGGAACATTAATTTACCGTTTGGTAAATTAACAGAAGCCATGATAAATGGCCACAAAATTAGTGGAAATTTGTATAAATCTGACTGACTAGAAGATAAAATACAGTTTGTCTATGGAAGTCCTAATCTTCATGGGAAACGGACATCTCTGATAGGGACAACAAATATGTAATTGTCAATGATCCTGCTGATAACTTGCCTTGATTTCCAAAAGAGTTTTGACAATGAATCCCTCACTAAAGGATTTTAGTAAATAAAGCAGCCATGGCAGAAAACAGAAGCTCCTAGCTAGGTTTAAAAGGCTGAGAAACAGAAAAAGAGGATAGGAAAAAATACTTGAATTTCAAAATAAAAGGAGGAACTGCAGCACTCTTCTAGTACTTGTGCTGTGAAATGTGTCTATAAGTGACCTGGAAAGCCCAACAAGCCCAAGGTAACAAGACTGGCCCTAGGCTGGCTGTAAAGAATTGCAGAAAGGGATTAAGAGACAAGAAAGTAAAATGGCAGGTAAAATTCTATGTAGATTAAGTGTTGCATGTAGGAAATAGTGATACTAAATTTACATACTAATTGTCTCTGACCAAGATTGAGACCATGGGTTTTATCATAGCTCCAGAAAAGCTCAGTACAGGGCTTAGAAACAATCAGAAAAACAAACTGGATATTAGGGGAAAATTAGGAAAGGAATTGAACACAAAACCTGAAAACAGCGCTACAGCTCTCTAGCTCTGTTCCAACTGCACCCTGGATATTGTGTGTCATTATTGTCCTTCTGTTTCAGAAGTGCATTGTAGGAAACAAAAGGATATGAAGAAGGGAAATGGGGGCTGATCAGAACTATGTGACTGTTTCTATATTAGAAATAGAAAATGGAGTCCACTTGGAAAATAAGTGGAGAATGGGAAGCAGACATCTTTGAGGCCATGAGTGCTGTAAGTAAGCTATGGCCAGGAACTGACAGCAGTTCTTCCATAGAGGAACAAAGGGGTCATCACAGATCTTCAGCTGCAACGTAATAGACCTGAAGAACTGCTCACTGATGAATGTTGAGTGCCTAAGAAGAGAGAAGTCTGGGGAAGAGCTTGGAAGAAGGATTTGTTATGGGTGACAAAACAGAGAAAGTATAGCAGGCTCAGGACTTCTCCTATCTGGAAAGCATCACTGGAGAAAGACTGCTGGGAGAAAAACTGGTTGTACTCGCCCTGCATGACACTTTGCCCTGGGTGCCCACCTATGGCACAGCTGCAGAAGTACCAGGCTGGCGGGAGCCTGCTTGTGAACCAGCATGACTGCTCTTATATCCTGTCCTGCTGTGAAGAAGGCAACAGTCTCAGGTATGTGGTTAGGTACCAAAATGAATAATGCAAAGAAGCTGAATTAGATCATATCCTATTCTCTGATTATAGGATAGAAGAATGTCTGATTACGGTGTCCTGGGACTTCTACAAAAGAGGTTTAAAAAATCAATGCCTTTTTATGTTTTGAAAATGAACTGAAATTGAGAAATGAAACCAGCACATTTAAAGGTGCTGAGACTGATTAGAACATTTTCAGTTTCTCAATTTGAAACACATACCATGGAAGCTGAGAATCTGTTTAGGGACACCACTGTATCTGAGAAATGCTCACATCCACACTACACACAGGATGTTGTGGGAATAGATGATGAACAATCCAAACCTGATTCAAGTCAAGGGAGAAAGCAGACATCAATCAATAGCTGTAAGTAAATTAGACCTGGCACCTTAAGTGCCTTAAATGTTAGAAGTTAAACCTGAAATGGTATCCTGATTCTTAAAGGAAGGTGGTAAATGACTTACTGAACAAATGGGTGACATAATCAGAATGAGTAACACTGCTGAATCTTGAACAGAGTGCAGAGTCTGAGTGTAAGGAGTTAGGAGACGAGGCAGGAATGGATTGTGAGTTTCCAAGTACACATCACACAAAACACAAATTGCTAAGAGGAACAGTAAGGAAGAGACCTATTTTGGGACTATCTTCACTGGGCGCACTAAATAAAATTACAGTTCTCAGGCAACTCAACTAATGCATTTTTTTTTTTTTTGCTATCACCAGTATATACAACAAAAAACACGAACACAACTACATAAAATAAAACAACTGTTTCCTCAAAAATGGAGGAAGAAACAAAATAGATTTATTTTCCTTTAAAAGAATCTCCCATTATTATCTTCAGAGTGTTTTTCTGATAGTGAAATGAGTGATAAGATGGTTCTAGATGAAAAAGAAAGCCTTTTCATTTACTAAGAAAAAGACCCAAAAGGCTGCTATGATTGGCATTATTGAAACTTACTCTTCTGTAATTGACTTGGGTCTAATCTAACTTTTTTTCTCAGCATTATTGTTGGTCACGACAATAAAACAATATTAATCACTCCATGAAATACCATAGATTTGATCTTTTTTCCCCCAGAAAATAAAGTAGATGGACAGGAGGCAAAAATCATACCATCAGGGAAGAAGAATTAATTCATACAAGTAAATCAGTATGAATATTTTATGGTCACTTTTGATTATGACTTTGGGTTGTCCCACAGGTGTGCAAATGACCTTAATTTTGGGGTTGACTTCAGATTGCCCTCCTGTCCTATATAAAACCAAAGACTATTCATCAGCAATATGGGAATTCTAATATGAACTGTTTTGCAGGAAGTCTCTCTCTCCTTCTTGGGCATACTCTTTTGCACTGAAGAGAGGGAAGAAAAAAAAAAAAAAGAGTTGAGGATAACCAGCTTTCAGGAAGCACAGGTGTAAGCAATTCTCCTGTGCTTCCCACCTGTTTGGAAGGGGCAGACCTTGGGCTCATTTAAGAACTAGCCTCCAAAAGGTGAATGTCTTCTGGATGAGGGTTGTTTTTTGAGAAGTAGTATATATCTATAGCTAGAGAGACTATCATCAGTTGGGTAAGTTAAGATTTTCAGTGTATGCTTATTGATGTCTCCAATAATGCTTTGAAAATATTGCAAGGATCTTATCAGAAGTAAGTACTGATTTTTTGCTTGGTTTTTAATAGAGTTCTGAGACCAAGAGTCTTTAAACTCTTGTTGCTGTTAATAGAGTGTCTTTAAGAGAGTCTTGTGCTACGCTTACTGACCTTACCTTGATTCATGAAGGCTAACATATCTTTGTACCCTCTAAGTCACATAGGCTGCTTTCCACTATATTGGGTTTTAGCAAGGTAGGGGTGGAAGGTGCTATGCAGGATGGATCTAAGCACATTGCCAAAGGCATTTCCAGTACAGTATCAGAGAAATGGAAAGCTGAGATCATGCTATGACCAGTTGTATTGACTATACAGGCTGCTTTCTTTCATACCCACTGTGGTATTCAGTCAGGCCTGTTGGAATTAAATTTCCTGTCATGTTGATTTATTTTGCATTCATCAAAAGGAGGCTAAGATTTTTAGGTAACTAAAATTGGAGATATATTTTAATTTCACACTTGAGCGTGGGAATTGCATCTTTTGTGAAGCTGGAAATTTACTGCTATCAAAATTTCAGTTTCCTACTGACAATATCATTAGCTCATATTAATACCCTTTCTTCTCTCAGTGAGGATTATGTATACTAAAGCCTGTGAATCCGCATTGCTTTATGATGTAGATGAACAAAAACAGAACTGTAAACAGAGCATCAATTCTCACTGCAGTGACATCTGACGCAGGACTATTTAAAAGTTTTTTAAGTGCTTCTGTTTCTTCTACCTATGGCATTTATGTAGTGAATGGACACTTGCAGCAATCTTGGCTCTTTATTATTTCTCCTTGCCAATGTTATTTTATATCAAGATTATAAATAGTCTCTTCAATATATATTGTAAAGTCAAGTATAAAGCTTATACATTATATATGTTTATTCTAAGTGAAAGTTATTTTGGTCTACCACAATGTAAACTATTATCCTCATAATTTATATTTTTCCTGTTGATATCTTCATTTCTTCTCTTTTATAAAAGAAAATTTAAATGAAGTTCTTTAAATAAGTTGTATCTTGATTAAAGTTTACCCAATTTTCTCATACAATACTATTCTTTTTTCTGGAGGTTTTTTTTGTTTGTTTGTTTCTAACCTAAAATAATAAACCACTGGGATCAAAAGTTATATTAATGAGAATTAGGTTGTTTCAGAGCTTGTATGGAAGCCTTCAAATATCTTTAAGGTGTTATGGGAAGATTGTGGCTTTTCTTTAATCAATGAATGGTTCTTATTCAACTTCTTTATGATGTTTTTGCAAGATGTTATTGTATTCATACAAGACAAATCCCAAAAATAAGCTCTTAATGCACTTCATCAAAACATCAATATTTGTATGCTTTTTTCCAGGTTAGACTGAAAATTAGGGTTGTTCAGATGTGGAACTGCCACGAAAAAACTTCTTGTGTAATTAGTCTCTGCTACCTTATCCTGCCATTCTTTCTCCATTTGTTTGTAACTGTTGAAACACCTGCAATGTGTTTGTTGATTCTATGAAAGAAGGTGAAAAAACTGTGAGGTTGTCTTTTTGTACTATTGGTGGAGCTGCAGAATGAATGCTCTGAATTTGCAGAGAAGAATTGGCTACTTCTAATCTGAGAGATTGGGTCTTCTGGATCTGAGATTTGGAAGCAGAGGCAATTACCACTCATCCAGAACTGGATGCCAAGATACTCTTGCAACTGGGCCTGAAGTTTTCTCTCTCCTTAACACAAAGGATGGCTTAGCTTGTTAGCACTGAGAAGGCAAGTAGCATTTATTCCTTCACATTTTCCGAGGAGTCCAGAGGTTACAGCTGAAACCTAAAGGTTACAGCACCTGTTCTAGAGGAAGCCCCACATAATCTAGGAGCTCTCTACAATTATGCCAAGGTTTTCTGATGACTAATCATTTTTTTAAAAAAATCTGTATCTTTGGAAATGGGAACCTTTTAAATTGAACATCCCTTAAAGACACATTCAGATTTAACAGTAGGCAGGAGGTCTGTGTACAGAAACTTCTCCTTTGAAAGTGGCCTCAGATTCTTACTTCACTCACTTTTGAAATATGATTTTTTTTTTTTCTTCCAACTCTTATGTTGCTCCATAAGTAAACTTAAAACTGAAAGAATTTATAACACAGTTACATCACGAGTACAACTGGTTTGATTTCTAGCCTACATGTAAAAGCTGAGTAAAACTTCTAACACTGTGAGGGTGGGATAGGGAATCAGACTTTATTTTTCTACCTGTGCTTTTTGAAGACCAACTATTCTATCTTACTGAACTATATAATCTTGGTATGCCAGACATCAGTGCTATGAAACATCATCTGCACCCATTTCTTTATATTATAAATCCTAGATTAAAGAGTAGTAACAGTTAAAAGAGAAGAAATTGTATATTACTTAGCTGTATATGTGGGTCTGATTCTCATTCTTACTGTGATCCCTTTATAGTGGCAGTAAAGCATGGTTCTCAGCTGGATACAAATTTCTTCTGTAAGAAGATCTACTTCACACTAAACTTGTGCTCCTTGAGAGCATAGGCTGTTCATATAAGAATTATTATTTGTTACACAGGTATGTATATATAGTGGTAATTGTTTACATGAATACAAGAGAGTTCATATAAAATAAAAAGGTACCTGAGACTTATCTGTATCAAAACACTGTCTACGTGATATCTGTAAAAACTCTTTCATACTTTGTTCATTGCGTTTATCTTCCAGGCTATCTGGGAGCAGTGTGAGCTTGATTTGCGGAAGAAAAAGCCACCTATCTGTGGTTAGAAGCAAGTTGTGTAAGGTTGAGATGGTTGAGTTTGGACGTTTCCTAGCTGTATTCAGTAGCTCCTAAACAAACCAGCAGAAGTCACTAACAGTTCTGGGCAAACTACTAAATGCACACTCTGGGAGTGAAAACAAGTCGTGTCTTACCTGCAGAGAAGCCTGCTCTATGTGTTGTTCATTTTTTAAAATTATTTTTAGTTAATCTGACTCTTTAACTATACACTGTGATATATGTGGCTGAGTTTAATTGTATTACACAGATACAAGACCTCTATGAATGGGTAAACTGAGTCCTACATGTTCAAAGTAGTGTTCTTCAATTCATTGCACTGATTCATCAATTGAACACAAGCCAAAGGCCATTACAGTGGAGGAGTTGTTGTTTATAACTTCATCTGGGCCTGTACCTGTTACGTGGGAGGCTCCTACAAGCCCTTTTAAGTTGTATTCTTCTTATATTGACATCCCCCCCTTTCCGTATGTTTTTTAGACACTGCAATATGAATTATGCTTATTATGGATATGACAGCCAAATCTATTTTGCTCTTACAAGTGATGTGCCAAGACAGCCTCTGTTCTGTCAGTAAGCACTGCCAAAGTACAATTGCATATGGCAGCAAACCTTTTTCAAGTTAAAACAGAAATGCTGAAAACTGACTTGACTAATTTATCAAAATTGCTTCCTGACTCTCCTGGGTTTTTTTTCTGGCTGCTACAAGACATCCTTCTACAATGCAACTGGAAACTCTTTGGAACTAAGTCAATATTTTCATTCATATTTCATGTTAACACTGGACCCAAACACTGTAAGGTGCTAAATCTTTTTGAAAGGGTGACAATCAGTGGTTTCCAACACAGAGACTGTGGTCTAATGGTGTGCTACCATGATCGTGGATTTTGTGCAACTACTTATATAAAATTGGTCTGAAGTACTATTAGCACAATATTGACAGTTTATCCTTATTCTTCCTTCTCACTGTATATAAATGCACCTGTGAGATCAGTGAAGAGAAAGAATAAAGGAAGAATAAGTCTCAATTCCTTTACTTTCCACCAAATTTTAATACTTCTTTCCTCTGTCGTTCTCACAGAAGCTCAGTTGCTGGATGAAAGCAGGCCTGGGGCATGGTTTGCTCCATGGCTCACCATGCAGGAGAGTTGCTTTGCTCCATTTCTCTTTAACACTCATGTTTATCCCTGTCTTCTTTCTGAGAACCAGATGGCCCAGTGCTGTTGTCCTTCAGCCACTGGGGAAATATTACTCAGCAGTTCCATGCTTTATGAGGCTGACTTGAAAAGTGTTCTTCTTCAGGAATTGTTTGCTATGTTGCTTTCTAACTGGATTCACTGATAAAAGCACTTCAGTGCCTTTAGATGCTCATGAATGCTGCTGTCACATTTCTTACCTCCACTAGCTCTATTCAGTATACAAAGGGCTCCTTTTTATCATCATCTCATAGGTTTCTTTTGTATAGCAAATCAATTAGTTAAACATGCTTTCACTTTGTGTAGATTAGGCATCCTGCTAGGTAATAGCTGTTTTTTGAATGTGAGTGGATCCTGAATTTCTGTGATGGAGTAGCAGTGACATTTCTGACAGGAAATGACACTGTAATATCACATAACTGGTACCACGATAAAGGCTTAAGTTACTTTTCTTATTCTGAAGTTTCTTGTGCAAGAATGAAAAAGCCACGTCTGTCTGGCATCGTGTTTAGAGTTTTTGAAATGAGTGTTTTTAGGTACTGTTGTCTGCAACCCAAATCCTTAGCTAGTACAAATCATAGGCTCTATTTTCTTCAAATATAATACTGATTTACATTAGTCAAGGATCTGTAAAGAGTAACCACTATAAAGCAGTGAATTTCTGAGTTTTATTAATTTAGGTCATGATTCAGCAGCGTTTCTTATAACCCTCACCTTAAAGTTTTTCTGAGATCTAGGAACTAGAAAACTAGATGTACTTGATCCCTGCATGGGAATACCTTGAGTGGACAATTCCAATTTTTTTTTTTTTTTTTTTTTTAAATCTCAATAGTAGTATGAGATTGAGTGAGTAATAAAGTGCTTTCTCTGGGGCTTTGTGGCCCCAGATCATGGATCCAGGATGAGAACAGAATACCCTTCTACCTTTGTTTATCAGAAAATTCAGCCACAATTATCTTTACCTTAAATGTTCGACTTCAGGCATGTGCCCTCTGAAATCAATGTCAAAACTCTCCTTGGCATGAATCAGGAGCAGGACTAAGTCAGCTGACAGCACTGCTCCTGCAGTAGGGTTGTGTCACTAGATTAGAGAATCCCTAAACTGGACAGGTCTGCCCTGTGTCTGGCCGTTACTTGGCAGACATCAGAGTGCTAAGTTTAGCTTTGTATTGATTGTAATTTTCTGTGGGATGCTGGGCAGGGAGGAAGATCTAGAAATGGAAGATTATAATATATTATTGCATTTACAGCATTGATAGTATTGCGAATCGTTCTTTAACTTCTACAGGAATATTTTGGGCACAGACATAAAAATACCCAAAATAACAGCCTTGCTCATCATTTAGAGAGACGGAGAAAATGTTAAAAGATATATTGTGTAATAGAGGTTTGTTTTTTTTTTTTTTTTTTTTTTTCATTAATTGGGAGTAGTTTAAAATTTTCCGAAACTAATTTTTTTTTTTCTACCTGCATTTCACATGAACCAAATTCTACAAATTTGCATTAATAGATTTTTTGGAAGCAACTGTTGGTAAGAGATGAAGAATTACAAAGCATTTGTAATTACTTGAAGGAGTATCTGAAAATGCCAGAGCACTTAACTTTGCTTAAATAATGTGTTTCTGAAGAGTAGTGGAAAAAACCCTTGTAAGTTTCCAGAAGACTTTTCAGCAGCTCTACAGCTGTAGATGCACAGACCAGGAAGGGCAGAGTTATACCAATAGGGTATGAATGAGGAACTAGAGATTCTTGGTAAGGCATATGATTCAGGTGAAATTATGCAGGCTTTCCCTTCAATTGAAGTGTAAAGGCTAGTATTCTGTCATGGGGATGACAAAGCTGGGGATAACCACTTTTGCTTGATTGCATAAATAGTAATCCAAATATGGATATAAATCCTAACATCTGCATTGGAAAATGTAGGTGAGGGTGAGGACAGAAAACATTAACTGTGCAGTTCAGTAGAGGGATAAGCAAACTGCGTAGACGTTGTTTCTTTGCCTAGATACTTCACTTCACCAAGACTGAAGTAATTTCCCAAAGATGCAAAACTGCTTTAGAATTCCATCTGAAAGAAAACTTTAGAACTTAAACTAAGCACAGCCAAGTACAAGCCCAGTTTTAAACTGTTTTTTTGTTTGTTGTTTCTTTCTTTCTTACTTTTTTTTTTTTTGTCAGGCAGACCCTATTTACTGCAGAGTGAGGAAGCCTAAGGAACGTGTTACTTTATAGGACAGCTATCCATTTACCTGCAAGGGTTTCAACTGCTCCAACCTTGAGTACAAAGCAATATGATCACATCCGCACAGTACTGCATACAGAGCATCTTTTCCAGCTGGGGCTGACCAGGCATTACCCTTAGAAACTTGTGCTGGTTGTCCCCATTCAATTTCTGGTCCTTCATGTGTGAGGACGTGGCTTTCAGATTTTGCTCTTCTATTTTCCTGGAAACTGAGGTTAGGATGACTAATCTGCTCTTCAAATCTTTGTTCTTGTCCATATGAAAGACTGATATTATGATTGCCTTATTCCAGATGTCAGGAACTGCTTTTGATTGTTGTGATCTTTTGAACATGACAGAGATTGGCTTTGTGATGATTTTGGCCAGCTCACGTAGCATCACTTGTGTCCACAGCATTCTATCCTACAAACGTCCAATTTACTGAAGAAGTCCTAAGTCCACTTCTCCTTGTGTGTAATGCCTTCCTCCTGCAGAGTCTTACAAGTCATATTGCATATATATATATATATATATATATAACCTTTATCAGTAAGGGCTGAAGCACTGAAAGCATTGAGTATTACTTCATCTTATTCCCCATCACTCTATCCTCTGCCCCCTTGCTCTGTGTGTCCATGTTTTCCTTTGTTTTACTTTTGCTGATGATTTGCTCTCGAAGATTTTATTCTTGTCTTTCAGCTCACTTACTAGTTTCCACATCAGTTGAGCTTTGGTCTTTCTAATTATATCCCTGCAGATTTGGGCAACACCTTGATAGTCCACTTGGCTTGCTCATTCCTGCTTCCACACTATAGAGCTCCAAGGACTTGTATAGCTAATAGAATGAATTGTTGTGTACTGTAGAAGCTTTCCAGTACCATTTTCTAGGATCAACTCTAATCATTTCTGGTCACCCTGTAAATGAGTCTAGGTGCTGCTGCCCTGTAATTGTTGCCATCTTGCAATCAGCCTATATAGAATCCCCAAATTTAATCCTAAATTCTAGTCTAAAAACCAGGAGGTGGATCCAAGCTGTTGTTTTCCTTATGGTGAATATTAAGTAGCTAATTAGCAAATAGTTGATTGCTAGAACAATCATTCTGAACAAATGCTAGTTTTATGTGCGAGTTGAAGATCTTTATCTGGACAGCTCTTTCCAGATGCGTGGGTCAAATGATGTTAAGTTCTTTGCTTGTAAGGAAGGTAAGTTGGAAGTTTCCAAGAAATTATGAAGGTATACATCAAGCACATGTACCGCACAGATTATATAGGATGAAACTGGTGGAACATACAGTATTTGCGTGCCAGATGTTAACTATGCATTATACATAATAAGGCTTCCTTTCCTTGTAGTGGTATTCAACAGTAACAAAGAGTCTTAAGTTAACAGTAAGAGTCTTACGTGCTACAGTAGTGGAAGCCCACTGTGCTATTTCAGAAGGGAAAAATGGATGGCCATATATGAAGTAGAGAGTAAAGAAACCTTCAGAGATATAAAGGAGCTAAGCGCTGTCAAACATGGTTTTGAAATAAAACATTTCCACTCTCCCCCAACTTTTTCCAGGGTTTTTCCACTCAGATAATGTAGATGCTTAAGGTACAATAATAACATCTTTAGAAGATTGTTAGATTATATGAAAGAGGAAATAGTAATATACGTACAGAGAGATACTGAGAAAGAGGGTATGTGGTTTGAGTCAGAAATCCTCTGATCTCAAAAGAAGCAGATGATGCAGATAAAACACAGGCTTCACTGGCACAGCTAGCAGGGACTTTTATGTGTACATAAAGCAATTATAAAAGGTGTTTGATTTTTGCATTAAAGGAGCCAATTAGTTCTTTTTTTTTTTTTTTTTTTTTGGACTAAAAATATATATTTCTACTTTTATTTTCAGCAGGCAACAAACCAAAATGAAGCCTGGTAGAAGTCATTGACTAGAAAAAGCTTTTAGTATGTTTCAGTACAGTAATTCCAGTGTGAAAATTCCCCTGACACTGAGATCCATTTCAAAGAAAACGACTAAGATACTAGCTTCAGAAAGTTCCCGTTTCTGGAGTAGAATTGATCATTAAAAAGCAAACTAGAGGCACAGACTGCTGGACACCCTACATGAGTGGCACATTGGCTGTAGCTGTGGTGAACCTTTGCTATGGGGTTACCCCTTGCAGGATTGTTTGTTGGTTTTGCAAGCATGTTTCCCTTGAATACAGGAAGAGGTCAAGAAATGCCAGCAACGAGTAACTGACCATGACATGGAACAAAGAGCACTGGGTCTGTGATACACCGGAGAGCGCTGAAGTCTCTGTTTGTTTTTCGCTGTTGTAATTGCTCTGTTGTATTACACAACATATTTAGCTTCTGGGATCAGCTTTCAAGAAGATTTCTGCAGCATAACAGCTTCCCATGGGGAATGATTTCAAAGGGCAACTCCAGGATATAGATATAAGAGAGTTGCTGATCTTAACATGTTTTTCTAGCGATTATCTCTGAATAACCATGTTTTAGAGTAGTAGGACTCATTTAGCAAACAATGCTTACTTAGAGGTAAATGCTGCAATTTACCTAATATTCCTTAATTTCTTGTAATTTCTTAAAAATAACTGTCATTACTTCCAGGTGTTATTTAACCATTTTAAATAAAAAATTGTTATCAATAAAGCACAGTGGTTGAGATACAATTAAATTGACTGGTGAGGAGTGAGGAAATCTGGCATGTAGAAGTTCTTGGAGACTGTTTAGTGAGACCTGGAGTTCAAGGTTATTGTCCTGGCACATACTGAAAGGGGCATGAGCTGCCATAGATGTTTGGCAGCGTTTTAAAGTTTTGAGAATGTTTCATTTGTATTTACGTGAGTATGGAAGTAGGTCAATCACCACAATACGTCCTTCTCATGGAATACATCAGTAACTCCATGATTTTTCAACCTCTCAGCTATTGTAAATCTATCCACATTCACTAAGGGACATGCCCAAGATTGACTTGCATTTCCAATACCAAGAAATGCCAACTCTGTTATATGATTTTGAATAACGATTAGCACCAAGATTTTAAGTTGCGTGAACATCCTCAGGAGACTTTGGTGATACTTACTTCGTTATTCTGTAAAGTACTTCAAACTGTTATCTGTGGTTATTTTCTTGGAAAGGTTCCAGAAATCAAAGGACAACAGGACATGTTCTGATAGGCCTTGATAATTACCAAGGCAAAAGCTCACTTAGCCTGAGCTTTCAGCTTTCTTATGCTTTTACATGTACTCTTCTGAGGGGAGAGAATTAAAAAAAATGCTTTTTGGATTGAAACACCTTGCACTTTCCACACTAAACACGAGCTGCCAAACTGAATATATCGCTTGAAAGTATCAATTCAAGAATTTTTATGTATTCTGTTAATATGAACAGTCTTGATAGTTTGTTACTCAGCTGTTTTGGAGCATTTCAGGTAGAAACAGCTCTGTAAAAAAAAATTTGATATAATAAATCCAGAGGACTTTTGCTGTAGTTCATGCTGTAAAAAGATATTTCAAAAATCATTTTCTCCAAAAATTCGTAAGTAAAATATGCCTTTATTATTGGCAAACAGTACAGCAGATAGATGCTTTATTAGTAGTTGGCATTTCTCCCTTTCCTTACTCTTTTTTTTTTTTTTTTTTTTTTTTTTTTTTGCCAAGACTGGTTCTTTAATTCCAAGAAAGAAGTGGTATCTTGTAGAAGCAGAGAAGATTAATTTGTTTAGACAGACAACAAGGAAATTCTCTCCAAAGAAACAGCATATGTTGAAGAGCGTATTAAGAAACTGAACTCTTCAGAAAAGTAGGAAACTCTCCAAATTCATGACAAAGGGTGAAATGTACTCCTTTGCACAGGAACAAGAAATCAGTTCTGAGCCATCTCACTATATTTCTCTGACTTTTCTTTTTACTAATAGTAATCAGAAACAAAGCTACACAAAAGATAGTGTATACTTTGGGAAGTTATTGGCTAGACGCTTGATTTTAGGAGGTTTTTCGCTCATGCAACTGTGCCTCTCGATGATAGATGACACAGAATGGCAGTGCTGTAACCAGAAGGATTTTTTACCACCACTCCAGAGCATGGAGAGGCTTTTCTGCTGCTGTGAAATCATGAATTTCAGTTGCTGAGATTACGATCTGTGGGACGCACTAAATGGGATGTAAACCACAATGCTGATGTTAGCTGGCTGCTCGGCTGAAGTACCTTACACAGCGGCTAATCACCTGCTTCTGAGAAGAGAGGAGGTACGTGGAGAGTTTGTTTTTCCTATAAATTGATCTCTGATCCTTTCATCCCTCAGTATAGCTGTGCTTGTTTAGTCTACTGAGGCCTCTCAGGGCTAACGCATAATGAAGTGCAATTGCACAAGGGCGTTCATAGCCACAGCAGTGTTGTTAGCTGTGTTCTTTAATAGATTTGGATAAAACCTCGCTCAGCAAATAGCACATTTAAAACAAATATTCTCTTTGTTGTTTTAGGATATACTGTCCCTGTCATTGTACTGCATTTGTTTTCAAAACAGACCCACTCATGGTTGCATTTTGGTCTTTGAACTTTGAGCTGACCAATTGTCAGATACTGATGGTTCAATGTGAACCTTAGCACAGAAACAGGCCAACAGATTTGAAATACAGAGGGTAGGTGAGCTGCACTGGCGGGCAAACCATGTGGTAGCTTTTTTATTTATATTTTTACTAAAAGGAGATGTTGGGTAGAAAATAGATTAAGGAAATACTGACAGAATGTAGTCTTTTTGAGCTGCTCTGTGTTGAGCAGCCAGCCACATAGGGGTGCAAATATAGCCTTAGGCCAGTAAAGGTAGTTCTGAAAGCTCAAGGGTGAACGAAGCACCCAGCACATTCTTGGGCAGCTTATAAAGATGGTAGAAATCATTAAATCCATTCCACTGCTGCTCGCCAGATGTTACTGTAGAAATGAATTAATTGCACACAGGGAGCCAGTTTCCTTGTAAGACCCACAACTACACCCTGAATTGGAATATGCAAGACGACAGTGCAGATCATCACCTTATGTGATCCCATCTTTGAACATTAGGGTTTTTATACCAAGAGACCTCACTAAAAATAGGACTAATCTCATTGAAATGAATGATGAACATGGAATGCAAAGTTTGCATATAGGTAAAAAAAAAAAAAAATCAGCCACATTCACCTTTCTGTTCCCTGTAGAAGAGGGGGTGGGCAAGATGTGGGTTTGTCCTTCTAATTGCTGCTGGAAGCTGAGGCACTGGGGTTTAGAAATTGCTGTCCCCTGAAATCCATAAGGTGGGATGAAGCATTGTTCAGTCTGTAAGGCACACTACTCCCAGGTAGCCCGTGGGAAGTCATGGGCTAGACAGCGCCCTTTGCTCTGTGCCTGAGGCCACAGCTTCACTACCTGGAAACTCTTGCTCAGAGTGTTTGCTCTCATGGTTGGCAAACACATTCAGGAACAGGCAGCAGAAGGGCGTGTTCATTCAGCAGGTGTGCCTTTGGTTTACCAGTTCACAAACTGAAAAGGCATGGATGATTGAAATTTCACCAAGATTTCAGACCTTAGAAGTCCTATTGGAACAACTGAAATGCATATGTGAGGCGAGCAACACTGTAAAATTCTTCAGGCTTTAATAGTGATGTGGTTGTTGGAGTAGTTATTCACTGTAGATACAGTTAACGGTATGCAGGCAACATCAGGTTTTAGTTCTGTGGCATTTTGCTGACCTAACAGTAAAATGGTCTTCCTTTCTCAGATTTCAATGTGCTATGTCAGGAGTAAATTACATAACGGGTGCCTGAGACTTTCTGTCTTGCGATCTGATTCTATAGCAAATTTCACCCTTCTTTCCCTCAGAGAAGGTAATTAATGGAGTGTACTATGATTTCCATATGAGATATTCTTCAGAGAACTTTTTTTTTAGTTGTGTATGCATAGCTTTGTGAATCATTTGGCTTTAAAAGAGACTATACTGTGCAAAGCTTAAGTAGTACTGATGATCCTGATTTCTTTATTTTTTTCTCCTTCCTGCATAGAACCTCTTTAATGTATTCAGGTTTCTGTATTGCACCAAGGTAAAGATTTGGGCATTCTTCTAGCATTTACCTAGCTTTACAGAGGCATGTGTGGATCTTTACAGCAATAAATTGTTTAACAGTTATTTGGTTTCGATGAGCTAAGAACCTTTCCCATAAGCAGGAGTTGTATGATCGTGTTAGTTAGCTCTTCAGTTAATTTACTGTTAAAAAGTGCCTGCTTTCATTTCAGGGTTCAGGTCAGGTGTTCATAAACAAAGATTTAATTTTTATACCGAAGAAAAGCTGATGATCCTGTTTTTGGCAAGGTGGATTAACTCACACTAGTCCTAAAGTTTTTGGTTTTTTTTTTTCCATTTGAAAGACAACATGGAGAATAGATCCCAGAAAAGAGGAAACATGAAAAAGAGAAATGAGAATTCTCTATGGCTTTATTGTCTTTGTTCATCTGCAGTAGTAAAAGTTTCCTAACTGAGTATGTGGTAAAATAATCATTTGTCAAAGAGGTAAACTTACTGTACACCAACATTCTGCATTTAAAAGATCTCTAGTGTGCTATGAACTATATAGTGTTCATAAAAACTCATACTCAGGAGTCAGATATTCTTCCTTCTTCAATTACTGTAGTTACTGTCTCTAAGGATGGGTTATTAAACACTCAGTGTCAAGACACACTACACTATACTTTGTATGATATATGGTCTATTCTTTTTTTTCTCTGGTTATGTGTATAGTTATCATAGACTTCAATTAAACAAAGAAAAAAAAAAGAGGAGTAAAAAGGAGAGGAGTCTCCTAAAAATCAGTAGGCAGAGTGATTCTGAGGATACTGTGCTTTAGTCCATAAAAACCTGAGGTCATTTTTTGCCTGGACATTGCATAAAGTGTGCCTGCCAGATTCAATATAAATAATCTGGTGCCAAGTGACCGAAATTAGGGTTTTACTGTTTGATCTTTCAAGCAAGTAAGCAAATTGTCACTTCCATTTCCCAGTAATTGGTGGGATAACAGATCTAGCTGTTCTTTTTTTCAAGTGCACACTATTAACCAAGGTATGGAGGAAAGAGTCTGATCAAAGGTAATTAACGAATCTGAACAAGATTTCATTGGGGTATTGGACCACATTTCCTTTACACATGTCAAGGGGAGTATATCTGAAAAAAGGACAAGGCTGGCTAAATGGAAATGAAGCTTCCAGAGGAAGTTATGTTCTTTTAGAAGTAATATGCTAAAAGGCTGAGATTACAGAACTATTGCTGAAGGAGCAGCATGCTCTTACACATTGCTAAGCGCCCCCAAGCTGACATCATCATTAGTTATTTATAGCATTCTGATATCTGAAGGCCCTAGTCAGATGTAAGGCCTCCTGATATCATCCTCTCTCCAAAGTGGAAGAATGTCCTCCATCCTCAAAAGCTCGCAGTGTCATCTAATCTCATTTGGTGTTCAAAGCAATCAGACCATCTAAAAAGGGGTCTTCAAACTCATGGAATAAAGAAATAGTTTTTTGCAGTGACAGCAGCTCAGAGAAACCTTTTTTAATGGGTATTTTAGTAGTTCCTAAAGGAAATATTTCAATTACTTGGCTGACACTACGACTGAAATAGAATGGGGAAAAAAAAAAAGAAAAAAAAAGTCATATACGTCATTCTTTAAAGATATATATACATATATTTTAAATGTCTTTCATGATCTAATGGAGTATACAGCCACATAGCCAAAGGAAGAAAAAGGAAAGATGCAGGAACATATGTATTTGAATATTGCAATTGCTGTCAGGTGACTGATGGTGGAGTGAGCAAATTTGAGAATTCAGCGTACTGTGGCTGAATTCAAAATTGGAGGTTGTGATAAAACATTTTAGAAGGTTGCCTGTTTTACACAGCATTTAAGTCAATACAGATGCTATGCCTGCCTTGCAAGAAATATGTCATTTCTTACCAGAGAGTGAAGAAGTTCTGTTTTTCTGTTTTTCAGAGAGCATTTTCTGAAATCTTGCTAATCTGTATTCTGCAAACCCACTACTAGTGGCACGTTTGTTGGAGTGTAAACCACTCTCTACTTTGCCTTGGGCTGTCTGGTTTGTTCAAGTTACCCTGGAACAGAAATAGCTATAGTTTGGCAGTATCAGTCCTGCTTTACTATAGGAAATACGTTACTATTTAGCAGTGAGCATTTCCAAATGCAAATGACCCTCCAAATTAGGGATGTCCTGCCTCTTAGAACCACTACTAAACGACCACCTGCATGTGTTCATATTCAAAGCTGGTCTACTCACCCCATACGCATCTCCTCCAGTATTTTATTCGACAATCTGTTTCAGCTTCGCAAGGGAGCTAACAAATTATGTATTGCTCATTTTGTCAAAGTCATCATTGATGACAATTCCGGCATCAAGAGGCTCATTTTGTTCTGCAGATGTTTTTTTTTCAAATAGAAGATAAATCATGATTTTTCAATCTTTTTTTTCTTTCCGTCCTTTTTTCTTTCTTTTTTTCTTTCTGTGTTTCTTTATTCCGAGAGTGGGGATATACGCTGAGCTGCTAGGAATAGGAGTGGGAGCACAAAAAAATGAATTTGAAAAATACTGAACCTCAAGAGGAAATCCACTGCAAGCGTACAGAAGCCATTAGTACATGTTATATTTAGTGTCAGCATAATGGACAGGAAAAAATATCAAGTTGTTTATATAAAGAGAACGGGCTCATTCATATTGGATTGCATCCCAAATTCCAAGCTACAGTTTCTGGCCAACTCACAGCTATTTTGTAACATAGGATTCCCCAAGCCTGTAGGGTGATATCTTCAGATGAAAAGAACAAGTGACCTCAGAGGTAAGTTGCTATAGGAAGTTCTTTTTACATTCTCTCAAACTGCATCTTGTCCAAGGGCTGTACTTTACTCTGTTAAAGGAACACACTTTCCTGCCAATCTCTTGAAGTTGACAACATTCTTAATTTCAGAATATTACCTTCAGAGTGAATCCATTTTTTTTCAAAAGCCCTCACTGTTCACTGTCAAGTGAGGTGGTCCCATTTGCTAGGAAAATACGTATATCCATGTTGTCACTGTTTTCAGAAGCCATAAAATTCCCCTAAGCTTATTGAGAGGCCTTTCATGGATCATCTTAACTTTTTTGTTGGCCAGTTCCCTCAAATGATTTAGAGAAAAGAAGTCATGGTGTTCTTTGTCTGTAATTGGAAATAACAAGTCACAAGAGTCTCAAGGGTATATATAAATATATATAGTATACATATATACACTATATATATATATATATATATATAGTATACTATATAAACACTGTTTGAGAGTACTGGGCCAACTACCATAAAGAGTTGAATCTGGCAATGGATATGAAAGGCAATAAGATAGTTTCTACACATTTATCAACAGCAACAACAACAACAAAAGATGAAGTAATACATCTGTTGTTGTATGAGGCAGGGAACCTCATGAGACAGGACAAGGAGAGGGCTGTAATATTAAGTGCCTTCCTGGTCTTTATCTTTGCTGATATGCATAGCTTTCAAAAATCCCATGCCTGGAGAAAGGATGAAATGTCCTGGTGGCTGAGAATTGGGTTAGGGAATTTAAATATAGTCAAAAATCCATATATATATATATGTGTGTGTATATACATATATATGGCATGGATTTATATATATACAGAAATCCATGCCCTTGATGGGTCCAGAGAAACACGAGTAAAAACATTCTACTGTAAGAGTCATCAGATACTGGACAAGGATGCCTGGGAATTCTTGGAGTCTACATTAAGGAGCTAGTCAGAACTTAACAGGGCATAGGTCTAAGAAGTTTCCTCTGAGTTCAGTGATTGGACTAGATGACTTCCAGAAGTACTTTCCCAACCCAACCATTCTATGATTCTGTGTGACTCTCTATGAGATTATCAGACAGAAATAGATGTGATTTAAACAATGCTTCAATTCCTTCATTACGGCAAGAATTATATTAAAATTTTGAAATATAGTATTTCAGATACATGTAGCACTACTACAGAAAAATATGTTTAATAGAAAGCACAGATTACCAACAAAAATCACTGCTGAACAATCTCAATGAAAGCTTCTGGAAAATGTAACCATTTCATTTAAGATTATTGGAGAGTCATAGAATCAAGATAGAATCATAGAATGGCTTTGGTTAGAAGGGACCTTAATGCCCATCCAGTTCTGACCCCCTGCCATAGGCAGGGACATTCTACTCCAGGTGGGGCCTCATAAGGGCCTGCTGGCCACTCCTTTTTTGATGCTGCCCAGGATCCAGTTGACTTTTTGGGCT
Source organism: Centrocercus urophasianus (assembly GCF_019232065.1). Lineage (NCBI taxonomy): Eukaryota > Metazoa > Chordata > Aves > Galliformes > Phasianidae > Centrocercus > Centrocercus urophasianus. The sequence goes on along the minus strand of NW_024884475.1, from coordinate 16,246,537 downwards.
ACTAGCACATATTGTTGGCTCTGTTGAGCTTTTCATCTGTAGGACTGTAGTAATTTCTTCTCCTAGTCATTTCCACTTTTTTGAAAATCTGTCTTTAAAAAAGAAACCCTGAGGTGCAGTCTCATCTGCTAATTTAAGCGTGCTCACAATGTTTCAAAAATTAAAACATCCTGGCAAAAGCTTGTGATGCTTATACCAAGTAGTAGGAATCACTTGTAACTGTTCTTAAGCGGAGAAAACTTTGTGTTTCAAAGCTAGGAAACCATACAAGTAGGAAATACCCACCACACAGTATGCTACACAGCTCTGCTAACAGCTTTTGGATGTCTCTGGTGATTTCTATTGAAGGTTCAGTGTTATATTTTAGATGAATGCTACGAGAAAATGATCAATATGTAGTTAGTAGATTCTCTGTCCAGAGCAGTCTTACAGAACAGAGAACTAGATAATCTTGACCTCACAGCAATTCAGAAGTGACAGAGCCAGAATCAACCAGGCTATCTCTATGCTAGTTTAAGAGTAGAAGCTAAAAAGGACCAGTGATTAAATAATAGGCAACTCGTAAGAAATTTAGAAAATCAGATGCTCATGTACGTCCTTTTGGAAGGACAGTCAGTTCACTTGCCTCCAAACAACTCCATAACTACTTAGTTGGAGACATCGGATAATGTCACACATAAAGATATCCATGTCATGTTTTCAGACTGTACAGTACTGGAATGCTGTGAAGCTAGTATGGAACAAAAAAAGACTGTATGATATAGTGGCCAAACATGACAAAGCTTTTGAAAGCTTTTTTTTGAAACCTATCAACAGTAGTAGCCCAAGTGATTTCCACTTTTCAACCTCTGCCAACAAGCAAAAAAAATGTGAATCTACAGAATTCCTGAAAGTTTGTGAAGGAAAGCAGAGGTATGCCTTTTCAACATGAACCACGTTAGCATTTCTGATAAAATACCATCCCAACTGATCAACTTTAGATAATGGAACTCAGATGACTTTTCATGAGTTGGTGGAAGTTGCCAAAGAATCTTGACATTACTAAATCACTATATTGCTACAAATGCAAATTTCAAGAAAGTCACCGTTGACATTGCTAGGAATTCAGTAAAGAAAACTAATGAAATAAAGATGTCAAGTGGGAAATTACTCTTTAATGGACAAACACTTCCATGATACAATATGATAAACACCCTCATCCTTTAGCATGTTCAGCATGTGAAGAATATCATGTAGTTGTTGAAAAGAACTTTTTGCTCAAGCCAACCTCCTTACTGTAAAGAAACCAAATTTTCCCAGATATTTCCTCATTTAAAAATGTGTAGATGGAAGAAATTTACTTGTGCTGAACAGATGTTTCTCATTCAGGTAATACAGAATCAAATACATTGACTTACTGTGTTTGCAACACAACAAATATGGACAATCAGGATTATGATATATATGTTCTATTGAAATTTGATAAAACTGAAAACAACAAAGCTTCACAATTAACTGAGTTTTATGGGAATAGTTAATTAAAATGACTTATCTTCTAAAGAACCCAACTGCAAAGCAGACTTCTCAGGCTGGAATGTCAGAGTCCTGTTGCTTCTATAGAAGCCATCTACAGAAGCAAGAGAGAAATTTAGCTTTATTTCCAAATCATTTTCTTAGCAAGTCTTGATAGAAACAAAATATACTGCTAAACTTGGGCTACCATCCTAACTTTTGTTTGAATTTAAAAAAAATTTGCTTTACTTTTATGGGAGCAAAAAAAAAAAAAGTTTTTAACTTTTCTTTTTTTTCAATTGTTTTAAAGCATTAACGTTTAGGCAAAAAATCAAATAACAGTTTAACATGCTTCCACCAGGCTGATAGAAAGAGACAGAAAACTGGAGTTATGAAACTAATGAAAAAAAAAGGAAAAGCTACAGAGATGTCAACAAATACAACCTTCAGAATGATCTAAAGTACAAATTTATCTTTTTAAAATTAATTGCAGTTTTTTATATTACTGATTTTATTTGGAAAATAAGTCAAGTTTTATTAACCTTCTACAGACTTTTTACTTCTTCCTGTGTGACCTTCTTTTATTTCCTTCCTTAAAAATGTATTTTACATACTGATTTTCAGGCACAGCTTACTCCTTCTTGCAAAAAGTTGAACTTGCAGAACTAACTGTTGGAGTCATTGCTAACACACAAATAGACTAAAATCGTAAAGTCCCTGGTGATCCAGGAAGTAAAAAATGTTTTCTAGCTCCAGCAGTGCCGGTAGAAATTTTATAAGGCAGTGCTTGGGTTTCAGCAAGTTCATTCCTTCCAGTTCTTTCTTCCTGAACATCAATTCAGCCTGACTTTACCATAGCCATAAACACCACACTCTTCTCAACCTGAAAGGAATGCCTAGGGGTTCACTGGGTTTACTGCCGAATCATTTCCCAAATCCTGGCTGAGGTGGTGGGGGTGGTGACTGAGTAAGAAGGGTTATGTGAGGAGCTGCTCCAGATGCTTCACATTTTGGTTTGACTTCACCCTGGCACAATTCACAGGCAGAGACTCGCCCTTGTACGCCAGGCACAAAAGGTAACAGAGGCACTAACGCTGTGAAGCACAGAGTGCTTCCAAGTGCTAAACATGCCTGGCATCTGGAAATCTGGAGAACAAAGTTGCCTTCTTATTTTTCAGAATAACTGCAAATAGGAATTGAGTAAAAGTTTCAGCCCTATCTTGGTGCTGTTCAGTCTGTTTCAGATCAGGACTCGCTGCGTGCTTTTCCCCACTGACTCCATGTTATGTTGCAGTTTATCTGGCTTCTTTTCCGTTCTTGCAGACTCAGCCTGGAAATTCTCCAACTGCTTCCTCTACATTGAATAAAGACTTCTTTCCTGATTTAAGTATGAGCACAAACAATAAAATCAAGACAGAAGTTTCTGTTTTATTAATTTTATTATAAATTTAATTTTTTTTAATGCATTAGTGAGCTTATTCACTCTAAATGATCAGCAATGAAATAGTTAATCAAACTAAAGTTGAAAGTATCTGTAAGGCTTCACAGTTAAAGTCAATTGGGATGAACAGAACAGTTCACACCTCTCAGAACTAATATCTTGGTTTTGTTCACTGTTCTGGAAGGTCACTTAATTACCATGAGAAGTACAGACTTAATAATATGATGAAGGTTAAGTATGTTATTCTGAGGCAACTTATGGAAAATCAAAGTAGATTCAGCAGCAATATGGGAATGAAATTAGTGGTTTCTTTTCAGAGTTGTTTTGACCAAGTTTAATTCTTTAAAATAGACAGTAGAAATATCATCACCAAATATTCTTTGAGGTGGAAGAACTGGTTTTTTTAAATTTATTAAATGTTTTAAATTCTCAGGTAGTTCCATATGAGTTACTGATGATTATTATCCACTACAAATACTAGCAGGAGAGCATCATATGAAAATATGAGTAGACCTAGGTGAGTAAGACTGGGACGTCCTAGTAGACAACAGGTTGGCCATGAGCTAGCAGTGTGCCCTTGTGGCCAAGAAGGCCAATAGTATCTTGGAGTGCATTGAAAAGAGCATGACCAGCAGGTTGAGGAAGGTGATCCTCCCCCTCTAGTATGCACTGGCGAGACCACATCTGGAGTACTATGTTTAGTTCTGGGCTCCCCAGTTCAAGGAGGACAGAGGACTCCTGGAGAGAGTCTGGAGGAGGGCTTCAAAATGATGAGAGACCTGGAGCATCTCTCTTATGAAAGAAAGCTGGAGACTTGGTGTTTAGCCTGAAGACTGAGGGAGGATCTTGTCAATACTTATCAAATGGGCAGGAGCCAAGTGGATGGCTCTTTTCAACAGTGCCCTGTTACAGAACAAGGGGCAATGGCACAAACTTGAATATAAGATGTTCCATAAAAATAAGAGGAAAATTTTCTTTCTTTTGAAGGTGACAGAGCACTGGAACAGGCTGTCCAGAGAGGCTGTGGAGTCTCCTTCTCCGGAGATAATCAAAACCCACCTGGGTGCCTTCTTGTGTAACCTACTGTACCTTGCTGTACTGAAAATTAGTTTTTACATACCCCAGTGGTGGCAGTCGTCTTTTTCCATCATTAGCAGCTGTGTAAGATCACTGTCCACAATTCCCCCATGTTGATAAAGCTGGAAAGTGCACTGAAATCAAGAGGACAAAACTCAAATACTCCTGGGAATCGTGAACTAAGCAGTCTATTTTCCCATCAATACTTATCTTCCCTTAATGATATATTTGAAAAAGATCATCTATGTCTTTGGCTTTGTCAATTGCTAAGGCACATAAAGGATATGTTCACAATGCAATTTTTTTTTCTCTTGAATGATATGTTTTTTTCTTTGTGTGTATGGTTACATAAGTTCATGGTTACATGTAAGTTCGTGTACAGATTTATTAATTTATTAATTCCCTTACTGATATTAATTAATTATTAATAAAATGAGAATCAATTATTTTTGAGAATGAAGGGCAAAGGCACCCTTCAGTCAAATTTGGCTGAAATCAGCTAATAAGGTCAGAAGTTATTAGCAGAGTGATACAAACTGATAGACACAAATAAGTATTCACTGCGACGTTCTTAGGAGTATGACTAAATCAGCCTCTTTTCATCTTTTTTTTAGAGAAGCTAGGATTGTAGAGGAGACTTCTACTTTCTCTCCTCTAGTGTCTGTGTTTTGATACAGTTGGATCTTTCTGGCCAAATAGCTCTGTATTACTCATCTCCTGATTAAGATAACTATATTCGAAGAAGCATTATGAACAAATTTGCGTGTCAGCATCTGCATGTGGTAAATGTGATGGTCCTTGGAGGAAAGACTTCAGCTGTGACATGGAGAATTGCGGGGAGTCACCAGGAAGAAGGCCTGGAGCGCTGACTGCCTCAGTAGCATCTCTGTGGACAAGTCACCACGGCGAGGCAGGAGAGCTTCCCAACATGGAGGCCTCTCATGTTCTGGCTCAGCAGGCAGTATATGAGACATGTTGGCAACAGTCAGGCTACTGAGTCTCACAGCGAGAAACTGTCTGGTTAACAGGCAAATGTCAGCTAAAAGCAAACCTAAGAGACAGCAGCAAAGTAGCACTAGAAACATCCAACAAAATCACTGTCTTCTACCAAAAAATCTTGCGTAAGAGACAAAATATTGGAAATGAGAACTCCCCAGAGCAGTGTCTTACTGTAAACTAAAATCAAAGAACAAACATTATAGGTAAATAAATGGTAAATTTTGCTAGGTAATAAGTTTCCTATACAGAAGGACATTACAGGGAAATTTCTTTTTTGTCTTAGTACAAGAAGTGATGAGGAAGACAAACATTTATATATCTGTCTCCCTCCAACTTATAGGAGGGAGAGGAGGTTCTTTGAGATATGTATACCAGGCATGAGATTAAGAAACAACGGTTCAAATGTTGCTCCACTCAGTTTATTACAAATCTTAATCAGGGAGATGGGGAAGGGAAGAAGGGCAATAGAAAAGATAAGAAATAAGAGCAAGGAGTTCTTGTAGGAAGCAAGAGGGAAATAGTCACCACCGTGTATCCAGCACATGGATCCAGCATGGTTTGTAGTTCAGTCATTGATCTTCAGTAGTGGTGGGTTGTCAGGTGATGTTGTTCTGTTGACAACAACTTTTCAATGGTAGTACCAACTTATCTATAAGTGCAAAGTGGTCAAGTCAGCTCTCTTTGGAGTGACAGCTCAAATCTAAAGTGGTTGAGTCAGCACTCCTTGGAGTGGCAGCTTGGGATCTCAGCAGAAACTCCTTTGTCCCTGTCTTCAGGTCTTTGCCAGCAGATAAGAGGGAGCAGGGATGCCCACCTGCATCCTGTTTTTCACAGGACACGATAGTATCATTCCCCAATTTTCCCATACCAAGCTGAAGCTATTTAGTCACAGGCCAGATCTTCCACCAGTAAACATTCCTGAGTATTCTCTTCCAGAGGCAAACAGCTCTGGAGGAAGGTGCTTTCAAATGTTCATAAAGTGATGTTGATTGTCATACCCATCACTTGCCTCCTCAATAAATTAGTTAGAGTTTTATCACGAGAAATACCTCAGGAAGCAAGCTTTGAGAAACAAACAAACAAACAAAAAACAAAACAAAACAAAACAACAAAAAAAAAAAAAAAACAAAGAAGGATTCTCACAATAGCAAAGATAGGAACTCTGGTTTTCCCATTGAGAGCTATGCATGTAATGGAAGAAACAGCAAATCCTCCTGCTGCACTGAGACCTTGGGAGGTAGTGGTGTGAGAACAAGACTTGAATCCTAGAGGACATTTTCAAAGAACATGGATGGCTGAAGTACTCAGCTTCAAAATAGTGACAGATGGTTATACTGAGCAAGGTTCAAATAACTTCAGACACAGGACATAGTGTTCAGGGGTCTACAAGCAGCAGAAATTGAGCTCAAAGCAACTCAAAATGCACAAATAAAAATGCACAGCCTTAAGAGCAGACATTCAATACAAGCTCAAAAAATCCCCTGCATCCTAATCTCACTGTTACCGGAGAAAACGTAAACGGCAGTGCATGCAGTGACTGAGAACAATGATTTCCAATACAGAGGAAACTGTCTACAAAGTGACTTTGGCAAATTCAAAGATACATGCTGATTCGAATATATAAATACACTGCAGAAGGAGGCAGCCAACTGAAAGCTACCATATTGGTTGAAGAACTAAATAATCAGCAGCCCACTGCTGTTCAAAAGCCTAACTGAATTGTGGAGCCGACTGCAACACAGCTCCAGCACCATATGAAAGTGCTAATATCAGATTTTAGAAACGTGACAAAAGACTTAAGATTTTTAAAACTGCTAGACACATGCAGGCTGATATTAAGAAAATTCCCAAAACATGCAATTTTTTTTTTTTATTTGCTTGGTGCTGTTGGCACAAAGGAGCTTCAGTGACTATTGAGCAACAAGGTAGAGCAAGTCACGGAGACCTTTAGCTGTAATAACACCACAGAAGGAAGAACTGACAAGACTGCAGACGAGGAATTACTGTGTTCATTGAAATTAGCACAAAGTGAATCAGCATCTGAAATGTAGTTAGAAAATCTTCAAGTAAACCAAGGATCTGCTTCAAGCCAAAAACACTGAGGAGAGCACTTGCAAGTCAGTATCTATTGCCACCAACTGGAGACATGTTACTGTGATTTATTTATAGTCAAACTACTTGTGACCCCAAGAATGAATTCTGGCATGTTGTGCTAGTGAGACTTCTGGCTTCTTGACAGTCTTTGCCACAGCTATTGACAGGCATTTGGGGCATGCAGGCATCAACCTAAGCATGACACAGACTGAAACTGGACTTTGGGATGTAAAGAGTATAGCTTATGACATGACTGTTAGAGGAGATGGGGTTGTTCAAGCAATCTGGGAAGATGAAGTCACACTGAAGCAACTTCTCAGGAAGTGCTGATGAGAGAATATCAAACAACAAACAGACAGACTAGGTCTGAGAAGAGCTGAGTTTGCCTTATACCATATGTTTCCTGATTATCTTTATAAGGGTTGTGAGAACTATGAAACTGAGATAATGCTCAGGCTGGCAAACAAGAAAATGAAATTGTCTCATTTTTTAGGTTTTTTTTGGATTCTTCACTTGCCCTTCAGATATCTCCTGAGACAGTCTACAGTGATGAAACATGGGACTTGTCAGAAAACCTGGAATGGGTATTCGAAAGAGTAAATAAAATTATAACTGATCACCAGGCTGAAGGCGCTAAGGTATTTATGCAACAGCTGGAGCTACAACATGATACCTCAGGAGGTGGCAAAGTGCTCTTTTGCAAAGCACCCTGTAACAGAGACCTGACAGACACATTCTGTCTGAAAAGACAAGAGGGAATGGCCTCAAGTTGTTCCAGGAGAGGTTCAGATTGGATATTATGAAGAATTTCTTCTCAGGAAGATTGGTTGGCATTGGAACAGGCTGTCCAGAGAGGTGGTGAAGTCACCATCCCTGGAGGTATTTAAGGAAATGGTAGATGTGGTACTTAGAGACAAGGCTTAGTTGGCAATACTGATGGTAGGTAGATGGTTTGACTAGATGGTCTTAGAGGTCTTTTCCAACCATAATGATGCTATGATTTTATGATTCTAAGTGACATATCGGATTTTAAGAGGAGGTCTGGCTCTAATTCTCATAACAAAAGGCTGCTTTCAAGCACAAGGTAGCCTTCTATGTAGACATTAGATAACATTATAGAAAGGTAATGCTAAAAGCAGCCAAATGACTGGAGCACATCTGTGAGACTCTATAGACAAAATTTGAAGAAGAGGTGATGCCAGAAAAGCAGTTCTGAAGGCAAGTATGTTGACCAAAGTATACATTTAAACCAACTTAACAGAAAGACTTTCCAGATAATCTTAAAGTCAAGGTTGTTGTCTTGTTGGGTTTTTTGTTTGTTTGTTTGTGTTTTTTTCTTTTTTTCCTTTTTTTTTTTCTTTCTTTTTTTTCCCCTAAAGAACAATCTAGGGAAGTTCTGAGATATCCAGAATATTGTATAAAACAGTCTGATTCATTTTCTGATCAATCTCAAATCAGTGATAATCTCAATCACTACTTATTGGGAAGAATTTTATTCACTGTGTGAGTAATTTGTAAAGTAAGAAATATTAACAATTTCTTGAAAAATCCTGAATGTTTACTAGTCTGCAAGGTTTTTAAGAAGACCAGAACTTCAGCGAGAGATCCAGGAGAGGTAGCTTCAATTTGCTGCTCCATCACAGGCTTCCTTTGTGAACTTCAGTTCCTTGTACTCGGCATCATGTCCAGCCTTTAAAGTATGTGTTTATGTGTGTGTAGACTTGAACTTGCCTGCCACTGGGAAATGTATTGCACTCTTGTGACTGAAGAATGGTTTGAAATGTGATAAGGCTGGACATATATACACCATACCTGTACACACCTACTGACACTTCCTTTTTTTTTTTTTTTTGGCATGAACATACCTAGATGTTTGTTCATGACTAAACAGCATCCAATTAACTACATAATACTACTTGCATTAACAGAGTTTAATCACGTTCTCATTAGCAGCTTATTATGATCATTAAATCATCATTTGTCTGCAAAGCAGATGAATTAGCATTTTATGCGCATTAAGGATATGACCACATATATATATTTACTACCTTTTATATTATGAACTACAAGGACTTTTTAAAAAAGCTCATTATTTCTCTTATGCAAATTTTTATGTTATAGCCAGTAAGCTAATTTAGTAGAATTCCATTGTCTGAATCCAAAGCTACAACCTTCTTGCAACAGCTTTCAGAGATGTCCAAGTAACAGATCTTTCTCTTTTATACGACAGAAACATACCTCTCACTATTATTCATTAGAAGCAATAGCAGCACTGGTTTTCTAACTCCTTTACAAAGGTTATTTAAAAATCAAATAAGTTGATGTCACTTTGCAAATAAAACACACTCCCATTACACTTCAAGTTTCTAGTGCTGAAGCTAATTTGAGACTAGAATGAGTCAAAAGTAAAAGACTTCAACTGTAATTTAAAGAATGATAAAGAATTACTTGAGAAAAGTTGGACAAAATGAAAGGCAAATTAAAAAATTCAATTCTCCATTCTAATCCAATGACACTGTACAAATCTGCACTTTCTTTTACTGAAGTCTCATAGCAATGTCAATGAGGACACTTTTTCTGGTTTCATCCTATGCATTTAATGCACCAACCCTAAATGACTGCAGCACTACTTCTTTACTTGAAACTTTGCCTTTCCTATCCAAGCTGTTTCCTTGGAGAACAAAAAAGACAGGAGAATAGCGTTGCTGCCAGCCAGACTTTCTTTTCAAAACCATGGCAGAAAAATCTAGGCCATGTGAAGGAAAGAGAAAAAGAAGGATCATCATTTTTTTGTGGCATGCTCCCAAAACCTCAGGAGAGTCACATTTGCCAGGCCTTCTTTGTCTGACTGAGAACTCAGGGTTGCTTTCCAGACATACCTGTTGCTTCTCTATTCTTCCCCAAGGTGACAGCGGAGGCAGGCAGACAAAGCATTGACACCAGTTTCAAATCCACATTTGGCAGGACCACACAGCTCAAATACAATTTTTCTTAAGTGAAAATTGCATTAGATTTCAAATCACTTCACCAGGCAAATGCCAGCATGCAAGCACAGAAAGAGGAATTTGCTGTGACCTAAGGAGTTCGATTTGCAAAAGATTCAGCTCTTGTCTTAGATAAAAAGCAGACAAGAAGACTGTTTTCTTAGAGTGAGGTAGGACTACTCTGATCAGAGTAACAAGTAAAGTTTCCCCTTTCAGCACAGGGTGGGGAAGCATTATGCTTCCTTAAAATTTCAAAATATTTTGTGTTAAACCCATTGCAAATTAAGTTGATTGCCTAGAGACTATAACTACTGCTTATAGTTCACGAGAGAAACAAGACAGTGTAATGATCTGTGACTGCATACCGTACATGTAGACTACAGCCATCAGTCAACTACATAATCTTCAGCATCAAGATTCATTAAAGTCAGTGGGCGTCATGTTGTTAAACCTTGTGTGCAATCTAGGAAACAAAGGGGTTAAAGGTATAGAATCAAGAAACTGGGTAAAGAAAAAAGTGAAAAAGAAACTGCTAGAGCTGAAGTGGATGCAGCCAGGATAGTGCTTGCGGCTACAGATTAGATTACTCTTAGATTTTCCTCACATAAACATTTTGAAAACAAAACAAATGACAATCTATCATGTCTTAGGACATGACACTCTTTTCCTTTTTTTGTTATGCTCATCAAAATTACATTTTCTATTTGTTTAAAAAATAGCGTTTTTCCAAAATTCTTGCATACATATGAACATGTCAGTGCACCCTCTTTCTTTTCAAATAATTAGCTGTAATGAAGTGGGTCTTTGAGATCTGAAAGCGTTAAAAAGTGAGTTAAACCTTAATTATGGGCTGTAAGCTGCTGAAGGGAGAATACTAGAATGCAGCAATGACATCTGGACTAGTACTAGTGCACGTAATGCATATCTGTCACTGACAGCTCACTGGGTTACATTTAATTCACAATCATCAGTCATGTCTTCTTCTTTTCTATGCAAAAAAAAAAAAAAAAAAAAAAAAAAAAAAAGAAAGAAAAAAAGAAAAGAAACTACAGCAGCACCAGTGGCAGAGAGGACAGATTCTTCTACATGCTGAGATTCAAGATGACCTTACAGATGTAAATGAAATGAACAGATAAATGTCAACAAATATTTCATACATTGTGCTAATACTACATCTAATGAAGGTCTGTAATTCTTCTCTAGCCCATATAGTCTTAGTTTCAGACTTCGACTCTCCTTTCTCTTGTTTTGGGGGGAATGCCTCTATGCTCTCTCTCTCCATGTAACTTGGGGCACATATTGGATTTAGCAAAGTAAAATGTGAGTAGCACCCATCTACCAAGAGGAAATAACCATGAAACCTAAGAACCAGAAGTGGTTGCAGGATTAATCCAGAAGCTGGCTGAACCTTTGCTTTGCCTGGTTGCATTTTTGTCTGTGGAACAGGCACAACTGGAATAAACAGTGCTGAATAGAAATCAGCTTGGATAAGAGCAGGAAATACTGGCCTCATAAACACTGACACAAAAAACAGTCTCCAAGCCTCACATTATAGACTCCATTCTCCTTGAAATATTTAAGCAGCAACCTGCAGGTGTCTAGAAATGTTTCTCTTAAAACATGAAACTGCTACTTCCATGGCTCTGCAACAAGAAGGCATATGGACACAGCCAATTTTCACTTAACAACTCAGTCGAGGCAAACAAAAAAGCAGAAGCTATGGTAAATGCAGACCTCTTTGATCCCAAACTAAATGACAATTTTAGCGCTAACACTTGTCCAGATGCTTTTGTTACAGATCAGAAAACCTGTTTGGCAAGCTCTCACTCATTTGGCTATAAGTATTTCAGTTGCCTTCCCACTAGATGTAGTCTCACCACATAAGTCATGTTTCAAGACAGAGTGAACAGATGAGCTTGTCTTATTCAATCACTAATATTGATTCACACATTCACACAGAAGAAAATGCAACTTTGAATTGTCTTGGCAGAGAAAACACCTTACACATGCACAATTAAAGATTAAGGAATTAGCATGTGCCCTAATTGAAGCCCTTCAGGGTGGGTTCTACGATTTGACCACACTTCATTATGTTTGTCCTCTCCGTGCTATGAAGTGACCTCTGGCTAGGTGCACATTTTGCTATGGCTTATGGTAATTATGATTCTTGTTCATGGTAGATTGACTAGAATCTCTTTGGACTATCTAGTGTATAATCTTTCTTTATGTATTTCTACTATAGTACCATATGCATTAGCACTGGCCTACTGGGTATCATTTTATCTCAGCTTTCATGTATACTTTCTAATTATTTTAAAACGGTACTGTCATTGGAGCTTAACGTTGAAAATAGAATTCACTTTTCACTTAGCCCACCACAAAATTACAACTTATGACAATGTAAGTTAAGCTTTCAGTAGGAAGTAGGAAATAATAGTGCACTTCATAGTATGACATATACTAAATTAATAAGTTTAAAATGGCTTAAAAAGAACGAATAAATGTATACTGTCTTAAAATAAATACCTTGGCTGCTCTGAAAGTAATGCCTCCTACTTCATGAAGTTGGCCCACAACATCAGATGTTGGTGGTACGGCAGTAGAGGTGGAATCTTCCCAGAAATATTCCATTAGGTTTTGTTGCCATGTTACAGATGGCAGCAGAGGGGCAGTCTGACATAGTGGTACCTGACATGAAGGTGCGTGTGAAGCAAAGGTATGTCACTGAGTTCCTCCATGTGGAAAAAATGGCACCTGCTTATATTCACATATAACATATATAATGCTTGCTGAACGTTTACGGAGACCAAAGAATGGACGTGAGCACAGTGAGGCAGTGAGTGGTGTATTTCAGCAGTGGTGACTGTGACAGCGGGTCACCTCCACTGTTGCAAATTTTATGAATGTGGCAAGGATGCTCTGTTTTATGCTGATGAAAATGCATAGCTTGTGGTGATGACTGTTTTGAAAAAGTGCTTTGTAGCTGAGAATATGCTCTATCAAACAGTGTTACTGTGTTCTTTGTATCTGTAGTAGTTTGCATCAAAACAAATAGGAAGCAATACTTTTGAGATGAGCTACATATGGAGTATGTATTTGAAGAAACTCCAATTATAATGGCATGTGTTTAAAATTAATATTTGTGACATGGTAGTGCCCAAAGGCTTTTGGCCTAGTTGTGTTAGACACTGAGCAACAGTTTTATCTGTATTTAACATTTCTTCTCCCCTGCCTAAGCAACCACTCTTTCTCAACTTGTACAATTTCCCTCTCCCAAACATTCCTAATACTGTGCTATTTCCAATTGTTCCCCTACCCATTTGTCTCAGGAAATAACCTTCTTTTGAAAACCCCTTTTATTTTTCTTCTTTCAATCCAATCTTTATCTTATCTCTCATAGTGTTGGAAGAAGTGGCTGAGATCACTAGTTGTCACACCTCAGATTTCTTCTGTCTTTCCTCAGATAAATCAATCCCAGCAACCAATGTCCTTGGTGTTGGCACTAACCTTTCCCACCATTGCTTTCACCAGGTTTTTGGGAGAAAAATACTCAACTAATTTCTTCCCTTTATCCCCACTGCATTCAAGGCAGATCAGTGCTGCACCAAATGCCTTGACTCCTCAATCAACAGTTCCAGAATTGGTTTTCTTGTGCAATGCATTCTTATTTGTTGCTGACATAAAATGGGAACTAATTTTCTACTCTCTACAGTCTTGTTCATTGAAATTGATAGGGGATTATATTTTACAGGGACCTTTTGAGAGCATTCATCATCATGTTACATTCTGAAGTAACAATTGCCTTCAATCCAGACAGTAGACTCTGAGCTCTTGCAGGTCTCTTCTCTCACCCCTGTTTTCATACAGCACACATGTGGATGGCTTTTGATATGAAAGTAGTAAAATAATGTCACAGATGCACTGTTATTCAATTATTTCCATATTTTTAAAGAGTTGTTGATTAGTTAGAAATAAATAATGGAGACCAAATACAACTAATTGATAAAGAACATCACCCACAACATGTTGTTGCTTTTTAGGGAGCCTGAATATTTTTGTATTCTGTATATTCCCAGACAAATTAGAGAGGTGCATTTTATACTGAGATTTGTGACAGATCTGTTTTAGAATTCATAGGTGTGCCAGCATAATACAATTCATTTAGGAATATGACATATCTTTGTAATTTGTAGGTGTTGACTGTCTAACCTTCAGACAACTTGATGGAAAAAAATAATTCATCCATAACAGAGACTTTTATTTTTCAATCCATAACATTCTATTTAATGTATTAGAAGTACATGAAAAGAATGGAAAAACAGAAAAAGTAAAATAATAGGAAGAGAAAGAAGTGCCTTACTATACAGCATTTCAGCAAATAATGTAAAGATGGATTATACTATTTTTTCAAGTCTTCATCCACTTCAGTCAAGTGAAAGTTTTATCCATATGGATCTATCTTACTTATCTTTGTGATGAAGTAAGAGAAAGGCCATTGTAGTCATATATATATGTATACTACATTTGTGTTGTTTTTTTTTTTTTCTTTTTTTCCAGAAATTCAGACAACTTGAACACGACAATATTGAAGAATATGTTATGAGTATTTCATCTCATGATTAGGACTGTCTTCAAATATAATACTCTATATTCACATGCCTTAACTGTTATTATATAATTTGCTTACATCCTGATCACGTTTATCAAAATAGAAGTTACAGATAGCCAGGGAAGGGCAATAAAAATGGAGATAATCTGCTCCTGTATTTTATGTGCCTTCCATTTAAAATAAGTTAATTGCAAGAGAATAAGTTTTGATTACTCCAGATAATAAGACCTTTACCTTAAACAGGCAAGGTGCATACTGGGGTATTTTGCCACCATGAGCAGCAGAGAACCTCAATGCTATTATTGGCACCATGTGAACTAGTTCATAACTATCCCAGGGCTAGTAATTTTGCGTTTCAGGAAATGCAATTTATGGTCATATTACACTTTTCATCTTTGTACTAGAAGTATCTCCCAGGCATTCACTGCAGATTATGGTCCCTCCTAGATCAGGAATAGGTCACAATTCTGTATTTTCTCAGTGAACCTTTTTTTTCCTTAAAATGAATGAATGAATGAATAAATAAATAAATAAATAAATATTCCCATATTGCACACAGTATACAATTTGCCTTCTCTGAACTCCATGAAAGCAAATGCTTTTGAAGGAGGTTGAGGTGACACTGCACTGCTTTGTGGAAGCTGCCCCTATACTGATCACCTAGATTTCTTTTTCTCCACCAAACCCACAGCGCTGACTAATTTTGAGTCAATGAATTGCTTTAGTAGTAGAGGTTACTATTCAGAAGTGAAACTGCTCCCTGCTCTTTTTTTCAGCCTACTTTCCAACTCCAGGCTTCTTCTCGCGGGAGGGGACAGCAGAGCTGGAGCTTTTGCCAGTCATGTAGTTAACAGCAATTGCTCCTGATAAAAAGAATTACATCATCATTAGCGAAAGGGAGGAGAAAGTCTAACAAAATACATTGCATGAGCAGTCTGATAACTGGATTCCTACTGCATACGCAGCCAGAATAGATATTACAGATGGCACCTATGTTTTTTTATAACAGAAATCAGTACCTCTATTACCATATTCTGATAGATGCAATTCTAACCAGAACCAAAATGTTGCGAGGCACTGCTGCATCCGTGCATACCAGAACTTTTCTGGGAAAGCTAATCCACTTTGAAACTTAGGCCAAATTGGCAAAATCCTCCGTTCCTTCTGAACTCCAACTCTTTAGTTTAGGCACTCAGGGAATGTGAGAAAGCAACCTTTTTCTAAAACACACACAGAAAGGAGAAACCTCCTTTACCATCCAGTACATTGTAAGTCTCTTGACTGCACGAATGGGAAGCATATTCCGTAGCGTGATAGCGCGCACGGATGTGGTGTGCTACTTTCTCTCTGTAATGAATTTTATGCCTGCCTGTTTCTGTTCCATTGTCTATTTTTAATTCAAATATGTAAAAGCTTTTCTTAATACAGACTCCCAGGTGTCAGTTGCTGCCTGGAGTCCCTTTTCTTTCCTCTATTGTTCTCTTAATTGTTACTTCAAAACAATTAGCTGGGCATTCAAATGCAAATGAATGCAAATGTACAGGGGATTGGGTGTGAGAGAATACCACCACTCGTTAATTTCCACTTCAAGGTCTGCTGGTAGAAACAACAAAATTGCTTAACAATGTATTTTTCCTGGGCCATAAAGGGTGAACTCGCGACGATTTCAGTCATCCTGCTGGCTCGGCAATTGTTGAGATTCAGCCGGTTTTTGGTAAGATTTTTCTTTATTTATTTATTCGGTTCTAGTGCTAAACTTACCACTCTGAATTGCCCTTGCTCATTTATGCTCAAGGACACGTCTAATAATTTGGATACAATCCTGATTGAGAGAAAAGTTATATTATTAATACTAGCGTTGTTAATGTGATCCATTAAGAGATAAAACCTCTCACTTGAAGGAATTCCTCATGTCTCAGAAAAAAACTTTTATAATTTACAAAAGAGTAAGCTTTGTTGCATTTTGGACTTTGAAGAAAGATATGCTGACAGATAGACTGGGGCTGGGGATGAATCCTAGAGAGACTGCCAGTTGCTAAGATAAATCTGATCCCTTTTGGAGCAGTTGTATTTATTGTATAAATCTGCATTCCCTTTCAGACTGTATAGTGAAGCTCCTTATGAAAAATTGTAGGTGATTCATCATTCAGAACTGCTTTACAAAATAAATACCTTAGCTGTTCAGATCCAATTAATATACAGCAACCAATTAAAAGACCAAATGCTGCAATCATTAGGCAGGAAAAATTCAGTACCACAGACCATCCTGAGCTGGAAAACCCCCATCACAGCAGGAGAACTCCTCTACTCAGGTGTGACTTTCCAACTGGGAACACACCTGGGGAAGAGTGTGCCTCTAGGAGGCGGAACCTTAGAAACATATTTCTGAGGCAGTGAGAAGAGATATTAACTTTTAACTCCACGATTACTTTTCTTCCACATTACCTTAGAGTTAATCCACTTTCATCTCTGAAAAATCACTTACATAGCAATAATGGACCACAATATTTATACTTCAGGATGAGTAGCATCTTTGTTAGTATGCAGTTTCACCACATAAAGTGTCCCTGAGATGGTAGAGTAGCATAAGGCAGTGAGAGCTGGGTTGAATTCTTGCCCCACTGTCTCCCATGAAGCAGAAATGGCTCTTTAGGTATGGACATTTTAGTTCCATTTAGATATCTAAGTCACTGCTATCAGTGAAAGTCAGATGTTTGCTTGCCTTTGTCTAAACCCTGATAGCCCCATGTCCTGGGTTCTTTGCTCCAAGATGGGGGTAATAGCAGTGCTCTCGTAGCACTGTTGTGTGAATAAACACATCTGAGACTGGGAGAAACTTGAGCAGAGCAATGACAAAGACCATATGAATACCTTAGGAAAAGAGGCACTGCCACAGTACAAATAAGCAGCAGCAAAGCAGCTATGAGTGCTCTGGGAAAATAAACCCAGAAAGTAGCATAAGGCCATGTTTAAATTGCTGTTACTTATGCACACCAAAGAATGAGATTTTGTACAGGTGTAGATATGGCAGTGAGAAAGGGGGGACTCCTCTGTGGCTCCCCTAGTTCCTCGCATGGAAATAGATGCCAACATGCAGAGTTTTTGTGGGGGGCTGCCCCAAGGCATCACTCCATGTAGTGCCTTCAAGGGGATAAGAATGACAAGTCTCCTTCCTTTACTCCTTGTCTTTCCTCCCTGTGTCCTCTGTGGCCTCTGTTCTATTTAAATAGGCTTTTTAGTTTTTTTCCTCAGAGAGCATATCCATTTATGATGATTTAGCTCTAAGAAAAGACTTAAGGATTTTGTCTAAAACTAATACACAAATGCCAGAAAGGACCTTTAACTATAATACTTCTATTTTTCCTTCCTTAAAACTTGGAGAAATTGAAATATCTGTCTTCATTACAAGCTAAGCACCTGTGGAAACTTGGAAGGTTCTGGATCTATCCCGTTATGAAAAGAGTAAATGTCTCATCCAGGCAGATTGTGCCTTCCCTACAACCTATTCATACTTCACCAACCAATATATTTTATCTTCATATGTGGTTGAAATAGGGAAGATTTCTGGGACTTAAACAGTGAAATAAAACACATCCATCTTCCAATGAGCACATGGGAAGTTATTACCAGCCAGTGGGCTAATAGCGAAACAAACTGAAATACAAGAAAAGGAAAATTTGAACAAATAAATTGCTTAAGTGTGTTTTGTCCTGAAGTTTCCACTGAAGTTTGTTCCTAACTAGTTGTCTGATATCTTTACCTTTTGCTTTGTAAGGCTGACAGATGAAACTTTAAGGTCCAAGGAATATTTTTAGTAGTAACAACACACAGATGCTGGCAGGGTGTCTTAACAATGGCATGTTTGTTTTGGTAACAAGATTCAAAGAATGCATTATTTATAATGCTCTGATACGTGCATGTGGCAGAATGTGCTCTGGCTCTATGCAGCAATATAAGAACAGGAATGATTTCTTGCAGCCTCTCTGCACAGTGCTCCCAGATGCCAGCTGCTTCTGAGGCCAAGATTTCCCATGTAGTTGGAACGAGGAAAGTCAGTGAAAGTCGTGCCTCTCTGGGCTGCTCATTCCCACTCCATGCCCTCTCCCTGTTCCACTGTCAGCACGTATGCCTATGTTAGGTCTTGAACCAGATCGAAGAGTCAATTAAGGTTAAAACTCACCTGTAAGAAACCCAAGCAATCAAAGTAAATCAAAACCCAAGTTTAACTGCTTATGTTCTTATGCTTGTGCTGCTCTTGTAGGTCGGAGCTTTTGCTAGAAGCCAGCAATGCAGTCCCAGCCTGGAGAAGGCTCTGCACTACCCTACTCTACTGCTTTGATGGAGTCTAGAATGTTTCTTTTTGTTCTCTGCTCTTTACAACAGCATATTGTCAGGTGCTTACAGGCAGATGGCCACTTTAGCCCCTTTGAATTGCTTGTGACATCAGTATAAAGCATAAAGATGCAAGGCGTAAATCTGGTCTCTCAGAGGCAGGTAGCTGTGATGAGTCTCCTGATGAATAAAAAGGAATGATAATAATTTAAAAGAGGAAGTGTTCCTGTGTATCAAAGCTTTGGATGTAACATACTATATATCTAACATGGTTTTATGCAGTATAGATAAATAGAACAAAAATAGTGTAATCCCATTGCCAACATCAAGGCATACATATTTCAGAAAGGGAAAGTGCGATTAGAATATGATTCAAGATATTAAGCTTTTCACATCTCTGCAAAATGCATATATATGTATGTATATTTATATTTAAATATATATTAATGAGTTCTTTTGGGTAATACGTTTGCAAAGCTTAGATCTCTTGTATGCAGCGTTTTCCAGTATCCTTTCTTTCATGTCTGATTCTCCACATTAAGAATAACTTTTTTTTTTTTTTTAGTAGACAAAATCCTCCACTAGCCCTCCTCCTTGATAATATTTTTACATTTTTCCTTATCTCTTTTTTTGTGTCTATTGTCTGATTGTACCTCTTTCACAGGCCTTTACTCAAGGTTAGTGAAATTAAACATTAGCTGGCTTAATATTTAGCTACTAACAGTAGTTTATCTACCAAGATAAACTTCCAGATTTTGGTTGTCTCAAGCTTCTTCTTTTCCATTTTCACTGTTTTAAGACAATGTTATTTGAGGACTTCATGACCCATCTCCTTGAATGCTTCTTATAAACAGTTTCCTTACAAAAGATCCTGTGATAATTTCTTTTCTGACAGATTGCAGCCTAAGTAGTTTTAATACATCACTTGCTGGAGGAAAACAATTTACTTGTTAGAGAATATTTCATGTTATTTACCTTCCAACAGCACATACATATTGTAGACACTGTGTTCATCTCATGTGCTGCAAGATCTCTATATTCTAAAACGTATTCTAAGCATCAGAATGACAGAGAAAATTGTGGGCAGTAGTGTAGGCCTCACTCTGTTATGAAGGCAGAGAGAAAAATGGTAGTCCTGTCATGAATTCTTGTGATGAAAGCAAAAGTGGGAGTTGCCAGGGCATTTGGAGCAGAAACAATACCGATGGAGGAATGAATGAGGAGCCTGGTCAAAAACCTCATGGGTTTGTGTAGGAAAGCCATTTCGATGTCTGTGTTACTCCACTGATGTGTGTGCTACATGACAGGGAATATCAGACCGTAGTTGCTTTCCTTCCACATAGGAGTCTGATGGGTGTGGGAGAGGAGTTGTACAGGACTTACTTTTCTGGGCTGGCTCTTACAAAGCAATGTTACTACTTTCTAGGCTGGTCTAGCATGTAATGCTTCCACACAAAGTCTCGAGTAGTTGGCTAGACTTGTGCCTCCTGCTTTGTCTAACAGTCCACTTTTGCTGGATTTCCTCTATCCTCTATGTTGAAAAGCCCAATTAGGAGCTGCTGCTGCTATGATCCAGGGCTTCCAATCTCTGGCAGTAAGAGAAAAGCCATAGAAGTGACACCTGAGTGCCTGGGATCAACATAGGCATTTTCAAAACAGCAAACTTCTGTTACAATTATATCAGCTTGTTTAAACCCTGTTGAAGCAGGTTCAGCCCAGAGCAGCACTTGGGACAAAGTCCCTTTGTCTGAAACAGTCTTTACACTTGTGCACAGTCAGTAAGGTCTGCAGACATCATTAGGGCATTAGACACCTCTGATGGGATGTGACTGCGCACATTGCGCAGCAGTCATGACTGCCTCTTTCACAGACTTGTTTCACAGACTTGTTCTGTGTGACCAGCCATGGTGCCAGCAGCCGACTGCCAGCAGGGCAGTTACACACGCACCTCTGCCTTCCATAACCCTGCTCTCATGGCTCGTAGCCCAACAAAAGTGTAGCTAGGGACCACTAGAACTGTCACTTCACGCGACATTGGCCTCTGCTACTGACTAATGATCTTTTCCATACTGAAGCCTGTGTTCTGCTTTCACATACTCTGTAATTATTCTCTGTAAACCTGTCCTATTCTTGGCCACTTAGCTGCTGCAAATGAACATTATTAAAAGTTTGTCGACAGTTTTTTTGATACCTTTTCATCTTTTGATGTGTTGCAGGGTCTTCTAGCAAGTCCAGGTGCTCCTGAAATATAATAAGAGAGCAGCAGGCTGGGGACTTTTTCCATTCTGAGCTTTAGCAGCTGAAGCTGCCACCTTCTCCCCATGGACAGAGCCAGAGTAGCCTCAGGTGATGCCTTCTTCTCATCCAAATGGTTTCCCATGGGTAATTCATGCTAAACTAGAATCCAGCTGCTGGACTATTTCCCCATTTCAGTTAACTTTTTTCGATATTACTTAACAGGCTGTTGTCAATCAATTCTAATTTAGCAGTTTTTTCATTACTTTTCTTCTCATCTAGGTCTAATTTTCACAATCCATCTCCTTTTTCTTCAGTTGCTCTATAATGTACCGTATTAGCTTTAATATTCTTTAATATCTTACCTATTTGGGGGCCTTCTTCAATCACGGCTTCTTTTTCATTCCCATTCCTGCTAGAATCCATTTTATCCACTGTTTCTTACTGCCAACCAACACCTCGGCACCTAATTGCTAACCTTTTCACAATGACATCAGATGTATTTTCTGTTTGATGCATATTGTTTCTGAAGAACAAACTGTTTTGCAGCCTGTGAGCCCTCTTAGAAATTAGCTGCTCTTTATGCTGCCCTGTGACACAATATACCCAACCAAGGCTTCAAAGAGCAAGAGAGAGAAGTCTGGGCAAAGACAAAGCAGGGCCTTTGTTAAACAGAGTATTTCTGCATCCATCTTATTCCAGGCAAAACTCCGATAATCCACAATACTATAGCTTTCATGTGCTGGGGCACCATGCCAATGTTGCAACTGCTGCAGAAAGTAAAAACAAAGAGGGCAGATAAGGAGTTATACTAGAAGGGGGGAGGGGGAAGGGAGGAGTGGAAAAAAAAAATCTTTTGCATTCCTGGAATGATTGTGACACAATCATAATAATTCGGAAATAATTATATTTGTTATCAGTCAACATAATTTCCTGCAGTTCTACACACAACGTCGTTTTCCTTTTCCAACAGCCAGGCTGAACAAACGGTTCTGTTCTTGTTATTATTTTAGTATGAAGCAGAGTAATGTTGGTTGAACTAATAGTATGAACACAAGGATATCACTTAGAAGTGCCTGAAAATTGGCACTTAGCCTATTGTTTCCCAACATGATGCAACCATATTTGTTCATTATCACTTGTTCTCTCATATTTTGCTGTAAAACACCACAGTGCTGTTATGTTGTAAGGACAAATACCGCAATATGGTTAAAGACTAACTCTGTTTAAGTTATTATCCAGAGCCCATTACTGTAGTATTGGGCTGCATAAGGGAGACTATTTGGTAGATGAAAGAAAAATAATACAAAACCAGTATCACATTGTTTATTCAAATGCTATAGACTAGAGCTCTGTGTATGACACATTTAAAATGACTGATGGATTTTATCTCACTGTTGAGGAGAGGGGATGAGCCCCCCCCGCTGGGGCACACAGGGTGTCTTACTTCCCCAGACAGATCCCTGTCTCCCCAGAGGAACAGGCACATCCCTGGGGAGGCAGATCATGTTCACCTAACATTTTCTTTAGAGACTCTCAGAGAAGGCAGGCAGCTTTAGCCTGAGCCATTCAATTCCCAGGAGTTATGCTGTCGGAGATGGAGCCTGCTCTCTGCCTTTGGACATCACTACTCACACAAGGCTTTTGAGGTATTGCCAGTTCTCTCCAGCATCATTCTTAATTGCTAAGTGTCTTGTACTTATGCTCATAGAGGCTCACACGAACCAAGAGAAACTTTCTACCATTTATTCTCCTACTGAAGTCTCTAATTAGCGTGCTGAACTCAAAGGGAGTCCTGCAGAACAGAAATAACCAGCTTATTAACATAACTGGGTCAGAATTTGGTCCTTTATGCTTACCGTAGTTGCTTTACAGTCTGCTTTTGTTGTTGCTCAGATATTTCCCATTGTCATATAAAATGATTAATGTATAAACATAAGAGAAACAAAGAGTCTAAAGTATTGCTGGTGAGTTTATTGGAAACTGAGTACAAGAAAACTAGGGCTGAAAAACGCACATAAATAAGAACAGGCTTATTTATATAAGTCAGAAAAAGAAAGGAAACTGGTTCTAACTCTTTTGTTTCTTCCCTCCTTAATACAGGTCAGTTAATGCATTTACTCACATGTATCTCCAGACTGGTTTTCCATCTGCAGTAAAGAGAAGCATGCAGCCTTTTTCTGAAATGTCATGAAAGATTACAGTGTAGGAGGTTTCAAAAAGCATGATACAAGGATCTTTGCTGGATATAGACTCATATAACATTTTTATTAGAGATGTGGGAGTGGAAAGGTATCATGCTGATTGAATTCATGGGTATTATTAAGTTAGGAGACGCGATGAGTACTAGCACAGACAATTATGTAATGGAGAGGTTAACAAGTAGTGAAATAAGGTTCAACTTAAGCAAAAGTTATGTGAAATAAGCCTTATTTAAAAACCCGTGTCAAGGTCAAATTCATCACATGGTTTTAATGGTGTGTGTCTTAAATATTTTTAAAGCACAATGTTTAAATTTGTTATTTTGGACACTTGACATCTCTAGGAAATCATTCAACTCAACTGCTAACACTTATCAGTGCAGATTCTTTTTGAAGTTTGTGCTGTGAAGACTTTGTAAGAGTTTCTGTGCCAGCCAGCTTCTTTCCCTTTAGTCTCATTTCAAAGTCACGTTGATGAGAACAAACAAAATTTCTCAAGCAAGAACAATTGGTAACAAGCTAATGAGAAAAAGTTTTCTGTTAGTCAAATTGGCTGTTTCTTTATAGGGATGTAGCTGCTTCCATGAAATAGACTCTTTAGAATCCACTACTAGATATTATTTCTTTAATAATTGTCATTACACAAATACAGGTTCATACATAGAGAATGCAAGAGACATCTATGTGTGTCCGTCTATGAATAGTTGCAGATGAATTCTAAAATGTATGCTGATTGGAGAAACTGTTGCATTTCTTACAATTTATGCCCCAATTACAGGCTTTTAATATTTTATAGAGCAATGGACATTCCACTTAGAGGCTGATTTACAGATCGGAGCTACGGGGTGCTGAGCCTATTGAACACAGTAGGATCAAGAGATCTCCACAAATCAGAGACCTCCCTCCCCCCATTTGCAAATCGGAGAGCAGCAAGTGAGAATCAGTGTCTGCAAGGCAGAGAGGAAGAAATTCTATGCAGTGTGCCACTAATCAGTGGTGGAATCACTGCCATGGAAATTGCTGAAGTAAGCCCTTTGGGAGGATTAAAAAGGGATTTGGTGTCAGGAACAACATTTAAGTTTTGCAGCCTTCCTACTAAAGAGTTACAAGGGTAATGAGGCCTCTTGCTTCAGAGCTTAAGCTGATGATCTGTGGGGGTCAGGAGAAGATTGTCATCTCTATTATAAAACAGTCAACAGTTGAGATAAGACATCATTGTTTTCATGTTAATGTGTTTGTGTTCATAGGAAGGAGAACATTAGAGAACATAAAAACAGTGTTCTCCCCTTGTGTGACAAAACCTCTATTCTCATGAATGCAAATTTGTTCTCCTTTCTGTGATGCTTGTGGAATATGACTTTCCTGAGAGGACAGTGAGGCAGTTATGTACAGAGGGAGAAGTGGACATGAATTTACTTCTGATCAGTACAGCTCTGAATAAAACTGTTCTTAACTGAGTAGCAAAATAATTAAGATTTACGTGGGCTAAGACATGACAGTATATGTCTGTGGTCACCTTATGTCTTTCCCTACAACACTTTCCCAAGTGGTAACCTACAGTATTTGTCCATTAGCTATCAATGTACAATGGCTTGTACCAATGTGCATCACTCAGCTGCTCACAGTAGCCGTCCTGCACACACATTCAAACTTTTCTCTTGCACACAGACATAGGCACACATGCACTAACTTACTTTCCATGCACTCAGGATGGATTGGTAAGGCCCTTCCTCTTCTTGGCTTGACAACCAATGCATTTGCTTTTCCATTGTATCCGGAGGAAGATCTCAAGGCCCATGCTGAGCTGACAGGTGGAGAGCAGCAGTTCTTACCAAGCTGAATGGCTGTTCCTCGAGATCCTGAATAGACCTTTAGGCTTCAGGAAGATCCTTTCCACTCTTGAAGAAAAGGTGCTTTGGTATATGGGCTTTCTCAGCACTGGGAAAAGAAAGATAGAGCTTGAAAGAGCTGTGTCATGCACAAGCAAAAGGGTTTTGGCTAGAAAAACCACAGACTGGCCTCCTTTCAGCAGTAGTGAAGCTTTTCTTGATGGCCACTGTTTGATTCTTTGCCCTTTTTTTGCCAGTCATACACAGAAGCACAGGACTGAGGGAGGCAGCATCATAGACCTGACTTGACCTCCATGTGGTACAGTGGCTCTCAGAATGTCAGCTATGCACTAATCAGTCTTTTTGTTTTTATTTACACCCAATATAACTAATGCACTATGTGTTTCCCAGTGAGCTGTTTATCTTGCTTCCCAAGCCAGCTGCGGATTTCAGATGGAGCAAGGAGCAACTAGCCACCAGGATACAAGCTTGGCGATGTGGAATAATCACTTAAATGAAGACAACAGGGCCCCAAAGAGAAACAGATAGATCTACAGTACTTTAAAGCAGTAATTTAAAAAGAAATTCTCCTTTTAGCTATGAATTCTTTGGAAAGATGTGATACAGTACATCTGTAGTTTTGAGATAGATGCAGGAAAATGTAAAACTTGCTAAGTAAGAGGTTACTGACAGTTTACAGGAGGAGCAGTAATGGCTAAGCCTCTAGAAACCTTGAAGGGATGGCACTGTGATTGGATTTTAGGAAAAATGAAGAATTGCTAAGGCAACAAAGTACATGCTCTTAAATAAGATTCAAGGAGTCCCCTCAGTAAAGGCTTGTCTTTGATATATGGGCACTGTATCCTAACAATCATTCCCTTTCAGTTCTTCATAATTTAAGATTATTTTTATAATGCACCTTGCTATAGCATGCAAATGATGTAGTCTTGTGTGTAATTGTATTATACAACAAAGCAAGGACCATCTGAACCGAAATTAATACACAGTATTAAATCAGGTACTTAATCATTCATTTTAGTTTGATTTACTGAAGCTATTGTGTTCTTGTTCTGTATTACAGAGAAAATTTAACAAGACACAACATGTTTCTGAATACCACAATATGTAGTCTCAATTTAGGATACATTATAGATCATCCTGGTTCTTAAAAACCCAATACGCCATTAGACTTTTATATTAAAATATTCCCTGCTCCTTTCAAACAAACCCATGTCCTGTCCTATCAAATATGTTTAAAGTAGTATATTACTTTCCCATGTTAAAAAAAAAAGCCCATTATGAGGACAAGGGGAATTATTTTAGCAAGCTACTTTTTTTTTTTTTTTTTTTTTTTTTAATACTAAAATACTTTTTACTAAAAGACTATTTTCAATACCAGTCTGTGAAAGGGGCTGATTCATTCTGTGCGTGCTCCTGCTCTGCCTTCATTTGGAGATAAATTATCACATTATAGTCTTTGCTCTCCCACTTGCAAATTAAGTTGTCATTCAGCAACTCCTAAAGAGGCAAGCTGCAACAATCCATAAGATCAAATAATGCAGCTATTCTTTGTCTAAAAAATGTAGTTTTATATACATATGATTTTGTCATTTTTTTTCTTATTCTTTGTAGTACATATTGGGAAGATGATTGTAACTTTTTTTCTTACAAGCTGGGCACCATTAAAATCCTATTAGTAGTAAATACAATTTTTTATACAGAAAAAAGTGTTAAAAATCTATTTTATAAGAGTTTTTGTTTCTTTCATTTTTTTCTGCACAAAAGTTTTGATCTGAATTAATTTTCTCTCTCAAAAAAAACCAAAAACCAACCAAACAAACAAACAAAAAAAACCAAGTGAATGCCAAAAGAAGAAAAAAGGAAAGAGAATAGCTTTTCCAAATTGCTGTGGAGAAAGAATTCCCAAGGCCTGCTGGTGTTCTTCTTTTTTTTGTTGTTTTTGCTTCTCTCCACCAAATTCTGATGTTCCAAGTCCAAACAAAATGAAAATTTTCAAAACAATGAAATTATACAGTAATTCAAAGAAGCATTTTAAGTGATATTTCCTTTATGTAAACATCCCCTAAGTAACCCTGATTTCAATATTTCTCTCCAAACTGATAACATTTAGTTGTGACTTTGTGAATTGCAGCTGTCAATTTCTTTTTTCCATGTAAGAAGTTTGTACCTATTTTGTTTTTAACATAATTTATTTTTCATCAAGTAGGCTTGAAGAAACAAGATCTTTCCTCACGCTCTGAGGATTTTTCTCTCTTCTCATGCTACATTTTACAACACATATACTACGAACAAGCAGAAAGCAGCAGATACAAGTGCAGCAGCATCACAGTCCCCTATTTCACCTGAATTAAGTAAGATTTTGCAATCAAGGTAGTCATAATGGCAGACTGATAATAGAATTGATAAAGGACCCAACATCTCAGATGCCCATTTGAGTGTCATGTGTATTCTCTGCCTTATGAGAGGATTTATTTCTCTGTATGATTTTCAAAAAATCAGCTAGAATCTAAAATATTATTCATAAGGCCTAACTATGTAGTTCTGCAAAAAACAGTTGTCTTCTTTTTTAATTTAACAATGCACAATATAAAGTGTGTGTGTGTCCTAATGGATTGCTCAGAAACAGCACTGAGTAAGTTCTAAAAACAAGAAGTCTGCAGTGTAATATGACAGAGAAATTGTTCAGCAAGGTCTTGACTCTGACCTTACACTACCTTTATCAAAATAGCGCAAAAAAGGAGACAGAAGAAACCTGCCAAGTTCCCTCTAAAATTATCACTGGCACCAGCACCACTGAGCGTAGATCATAGTATATTTCTATGAATAGAACTCAGAGGAGTTGTGGAGGATTTGCACGTCCTGTAGTTTTGTTGCTGGAGCTGATGACTGGCACTGACTGTGACTGGTGGCCGAGGAGAGAGCAGGATGATATCTGAGCTGTGCAAGGGAAATCTGTAAGCAGGTTGCAATGTACTTCAATCCATGGAAAGTGCATATCTTTCAAAAGCATTTTGTTATATCAAAATAAATGCCAGTAAACAGAAGCATGGCAATGTTCTCCTGTTTATCAAGAGAAACCTCTAGGGAATCTCCTGCACCTCTGCTTGCCAGCTGTACAAATCATCAGCCTGCTCTCCGATGTGCATACCAGTC
The DNA here is from genome assembly GCF_019232065.1 of Centrocercus urophasianus. Taxonomy (NCBI): domain Eukaryota; kingdom Metazoa; phylum Chordata; class Aves; order Galliformes; family Phasianidae; genus Centrocercus; species Centrocercus urophasianus. The sequence continues at coordinate 16,218,071 of NW_024884475.1, read as the reverse complement.
TTAGTGGGTATTATTTGTACGCGGGAGTATCTGAAGGGTCAGGACCTGTGAGTTATTATTTTTACTGCACTGCCTCAGGACATGGAATAGGAATTAGAATACAAGGTGTTGAACAAGACATTAAGCATGTAGCAAGAAAGTTCTGCAATCTGCAGTTTGCAGTAGGTAGCAGTGAGTGTGTATTGGAGAAACAGGGAGAAGGACCATGAAAAATGTGTGTAGAAGTGGTCAGAAGGGAACTACAAGCATTGTTTGATGAAGAAGAACTTGTTACAAGCAGTGTCACGTGGACATCACGCATACTGTTCCAAAGCTTCTGTGTAAGGCAAAAGATGAAGGTGCTGATAATTCTGTACTATAGGTGTGGAGGCTGGGTTTCCCTATGCAGTGCAATGACATTACAGATGTCTACAAATTGTATCTTACATCTAAGTTGTTTATAATGCAATCACAGAGAGCATTTTGTTTCAACACGGTTAATGTTTATGAGATTCATTTCAGTTTATAGGTGCACACAGATTGCCTGGAAAAGTACCAGGCCATTCTTGTGGTTTTTTTTTTTTTTTTTTTTTTTTTTTTTTTTTTTTTTTTGTTTGTTTGTTTGTTTGTTTGTTTAAAGTTAGTGATGAAGGATGGAAATCTACATATACACCTTCCCAGTGTAAAACCATAGAGGGGAAACAAATAAATCTGAGAAGTCTGCAACTGCTCGAGTCTGAGGTTTCTGTGAATTACTTCATGCCCTCCTCATGCCTGTGAGATTATCTGAGACAAAAACCAAGGCTATGCCAGGTCAGGAAAGGAAGAAAATTAAGTCTGGGAATCCATGAGAAATCAAGACTGCAATGCTGTAGATTCTCAGCAGGGACATACAAAGAGACTGTTTGCAAAGGCTTTCCTCTGTCCACTACCAGAACCAGCAACAAAGTCCAGCTGGTCCCTGTACTGCTTTTGGCTCCATGACCCATTGTGCACTCTGGGAAGAGGGTGCTCATGTGGTGTAAATGGATTTAATGCTGCTTCAAGTCGCATTAACTATACTCAGCATTTACAGCATTTGGCTTCTTGATTTTCCAGCGGAAAATACCATTTAGACCTGCTTTAGAAAGAGCTCTTCCTACATTCTCTACTGTGCCTCCTAATTTCCTATGACATAAGAGGTATCTGAATGTATAAGAGGAAGAAGATGCACAAAGAAAGGAGGCAGCTACCTCCAAATATTGATTCCTTGGCTTTGTTTCCTCCCCATTTCATTAGGTTTAAAAAAAAAAAAAAAAAAAAAGAATGTATTAAGTGTAAAGATATCAGACAATAAAATGCATTTTACAGTAGAAAAAAGGAAGGAATGCAATTAAGGCAGATTTGCAAACACAATAATTTTTGTGTGTGTGTGTGTTTTTTCTCGTATATCTGCAGACTCCCCTTCTGAAAAGTAATTACAAAAATACACAGTTATGCAGCCATTCATTGACAGACAGGGAATGCATAGCTTAGCACTACTATATGTTTTTAGTTTGTAGAAGAACAGAACAATTTCTGAACGGACACTTCACATAAGCCTCCAGCTCCTGCCATCTCCCGCAGCTGTGGTGCAATGTGCTATGTTAGGTATTCCGTGTGTATCTCTCCCTGAGCAGTGAGAGCTGCATTACTTAAACTGCCAACTAGATTATACATTTTTACCTGCTCAGCTGTAAGAGTTAAGAGCTTGACTCTCCAGGAATGGCATTGAAGGGAGGTGTGCTAGGAAGGAGCAGGACATCCCTGTTAAAAGCAGTGCATCTAATTTCTTATGCAGAGTTGTTTTCGTTCATTTTCCTGTTCTTCAGCACTTAATGATTTTTCTGTCATCAATGGAGTTTTAATTGAGTGGGATTAGGGGTGGATTAAAGGATCTCATTAGAGCTTGTACTCCCTGCATCCACTTCCTGTTGAGTCCTCTCAACAGAAGAGCTTTTGACATTAGAAAAGTGAAAAATACTTAAAACAGTGACATGGGGAGGGAGAGCTCAATTGAAATATAACCAAGGAGCTGCAAAAGTAAAGGTAAGCATGTCATAAAATCTTGAAGATCATAGGAGGATGTGATTTATGTCACTTTGCCCACACCTGGATTGCACTTGGCTGTATACAAGAGGGGTTTAAGCTTTTGCAGACGCTAAGACATCACCTCAACCCCTTCCTCAACTGCTTATGGATATCTTTAATGAAAGATACTTTTCTGCACATAGCTGAATCAATATTAAAAATGTTGTAAAATTCACAACATGAAAAGCCAATGGATTTACATTTCATTCTGTATTTACATTGGATTTAGAATGAGAAGTATGGTAGGAGCACAAACCCTTTCTTTCTCCTTTTATGTCAGGGAGAAGTAGGATATAAAAATTATGCATTTATTTGGGCTCTCTTTTTACGTTTTTTTTCTTGAAAATCCTTTATCTTATTCAACCAGCAGAAAAGGGTTAAGGAATAGAATCTGCTGAGTACTCAGCCAAACACAGGAGAAAATCCTGACCCAGTAAAGGGAAGAAAATGCTCTTGGTGATTTCAATGGGCACAAGCTCATACATTGCTTCCTGTATAGCACAAAACTCACTTCTGCTCTTCATATCTCACTTTAATCACATAAAGTTACACATGCAAATCCATGGCAGGATTGTAACTACAACAGTTAAAACTAATTATATAGCTGTGGGAACAATGTCCAAATCTCAGCACAAACAATTCTTTATCTTTTAGACACAACAACAAAATTTTCCTCTCAGATATGCACAGCAGGTCTCATCTCTGATGTGCTGCTGACATTAATGGGATATATGTGTACAGTGGAAGGCAGTATTCACAAGTCAAAATTTACTATGAGGTTCTGCGACAATAATGTAACTGAAGTTTTTTCTTTTACACCCAAACCTGAAAGAAGTACTGCATTTTAATCTCCTGAAGGATGTTTTAGTTACAGTTCTAGATATGGCTTAGTTAAGTCCTTCAAAGTTAAACCTATACAAAGAAATCCAAAATGCTCTGGGCTAAAATTATTTTTAGGATGCACATCCTTGTAACGTGTGCTATCTGTATTACCTTAAGCATGACTTGTGCATTCCCATTCTGCAGGTTGTTCAATTCCATAATATCGTGCCTGATTGAAGGCAAATGAATATATCAGTACTTTGGAGGGTGGCTTTTTTTGTTTTGTTTTTAATTTATTTAATCAGATTTACTATGTTTTTACTATGTTTTTACTATTTACAGATTTACTATGATTTTCCTGGGATATATCCCTTACTGGAAGAAAATGTGCCTGCAATGGATGAAAATACATTTTTCATTTTTTTACACAATTGTTTTTACACCTAATCCCTCATATCATTGTGAATATTTGTGACCAAACATATGTAGTAACATGAAACTGATTAGTGGATACCTTCATTTCCTTACCAATCAGCATTTTTGCAGTAAATGTTTGAGTTTTGCTGATATCTAGGAGCCTGGTTAGTTCCATGTGTATACATAGGAACATTGAACCTTATAGCATTACCAGGTATTGGCAAAGTTGCAGAGGATTACAGAGAGACTAATTGTATTTGTACTGCACATATGCTTTATGTATATTCAATAAAATAAATCTAACCAGTCTAGGAAATATCAGAATTACCTTAAAATGTCCCTGAACTTACTTTACTGCATATAGAAAGATGTTTCTATCTGGGAAATCCAGGCAGAGACTGATAGACTTATATGTAAGACACTGGATTTCAGATGGATGCTTAGGGTTTGACAAACATTGATCCAGTAATGAAATCTGGTTGCTAACAGTTTGCATGAAAACACATCAGATAAAAACAGGATTCCAGATTCTGTCTTATTTACAGCTGGAGACAGTTGAGCGTAAAGCATGATCAACTCAGTCAAGTGGAACATGGCTGTGAAAGGGCTAGGAATTGCTCTAGATAGACAGGAGCCCATGAAGATACAAAGATGTACAGACAGAGGGAGCAAAATTAACTTACAGTAACTTCAAGTCCTGCTAGGAAAAGAAGAATAAATTTCAAAGCAGCTTTTTCATATTTCCACAGCCACAGTAGTATACAGTACATGTTCATTCTGGATTATTGTTCCCAACACTCAGAAGTATTAATGGAACTGTTTAAAATATAACCTCATAGGTTCCATATAATCCTCACAACACTAATGGGTACCTGACTTTGTCATTTATGCATCTTTTTTGAAAACACATGATTTTAAACATGTGACTTTGGGACCAGAGTATTTAAAACCAAATAGCATTGTGAAAATGATGTTAGAATGTGAAAATGATTATTAGAATAACTCAAGAGTCAAATCAGACAGTTATTATATGCCAGTGAACTTCAGGTATAATTGGGTCTGTCTCACATTGATGCTAAAAATAAGTGTATTGTAAATGAAGTGGAAGAAGAATTATGACACAGGATCCCATGAGTTAAAGCCTTTAGAGCATCAGTCCAGTGGTCAGACATAATCTAACATGGCCAATAGATTCTCCTGAAGTGCACCCTGCCATTATAAGTCAATTACTAAAAATAGCAGAAGAGGAGATGTTTTCAGCACCTCCCACAAAACTAAAACTCACAAAATGCTTTAGAGTTTTCTAAAGCAAAGGAGCTCAACTCTAAGAGTGACTGAGAACTGTAAATATCTGTACTATCAATCATTGGATTTCCTTTGAAAAAAGAGAGCTCTACAGATGAACAATCTTTTAAGACACTGGGAACGAGCTATTGTTAAGTTAAACCAACTTGCTGGTGAGAATTAAGACAAGGAGAAATGCATGTATGCACAAATTCTATCTTCTCCTTCACAAGGTTTTTCTTTTAACTAGTTGTACCAGAGTTTCATAATAGGTCTTGAGCTTCTCATTAGTACTACTGAAGGATACTAAATTTACAATTATGTTGTAGGCAGTTTTGTTGAATCTGCTTTTGATTACACTTAGTTTCTTACTTGTGATTGGTGTTCATGTTTTCTGCATATTTTCTGGAAAATATTTTCCTTAAATTAAATGTAGTTTGTTGTGAGGTAACTATTTCAAGGACACTGGCAACTCCTAGATCTCTTATTAACTCAATTGAAATAATTCTAGTTCATGTGACAGATAAAGTTTGAGTTAAGCATATAAAACTACCGCCATGAGCAGAATTTTGCCTTCTACTTCCTTATGATGTATAGAACTGAATGGTTAAAAACTGTGATGTTTATGGGTGAATCTGACTAGTGCAAGAGCAGAATTACAAGTTAGATGGACAAGAAGAGCAATTTCTATATCCTCAGGTAGCTGTAATTTTTTCATAAAATTTCATGGTTTTCACAACTTGTAGACATTCTATAAGAGACTGAGAAGTGCAGTCAGAACTTTGAATGAATTAGATGATATGATTTAGATGTGTTGCAAAAAAAAACCCCTCAGAAATCTGTATGTAAAGAGGCTTTGCGGATCAAGCCTTTGCAATAATCTGGATTTGTAATAACAAGGTTTTATAAAGCATCCAGTCTGGATGATTGTACAGCTGAAATACTTCAAGTCTAAATTTTTTCCATAATAATAGAGTACATAATCATTTCCTTATTTGAACCATAGTTTTTTCTGTGCCCCAGGAGTTCAAATTGACCAAAACTCTCAATATATCCAGGGAATTTGACATGATGACCTAACTCTTAGAATTTTGATGAAGTTTACTTTTCTCTGACAAATTACAGGATACGTGCCATCTTTCGTAGGCACATTAATGAGTTTTTGGCACAGAGCTGGAGGCAGTGCTGTTTGTGCTTACCAAATAGAAAGTTTTATGTGTTCAAATCCTGTGAGACTATTAAGTCTTCACACGTAGTTTTTTTTTCATTCCAAAGAAGAATACTGGGAAAGCCAGTCAGCCTGTTTACTCCAGTATCATCTTTTGTTTGGGAACAGGTACATCTTCCTCTGAGGATATACAGTGTGGAAGGAGCAACACATCTTACAGAGTCACAGCCTGAATGCACTTTTTTATTAACTTTGAAAAGCTCCCGGAGTAATCACTGAAATCCATGTTAATCTAAAGTAGAAAGAGTTACTATAGTTACTAATACAATAGTTACTAAATATAATTCTCACTATATAAAGTGCACATTCTGGGATCCTATAAGTTGAAAAGATAAAAGATCTTTAATTACATTTGCCATGGTAATAAATGATTGGCTTCCTTTTATATAGTTCGACTGTAGACAGAGTATGTGCATAACACTTTGAATGTTTTGAACAATTCTGCATTAGCCAGGAGTATTAGAGTCCTTGCTCCCTCTCCTCCTTTATTTAAAGGTTGTCAGTAATTTTTCATGTCACGGTTATGATTGATGTGGGTTAACTTTTACTAAAAATCTTTTGAAACATTTTGAGTAATGTTAAAAATTATGGCATGCAGTACATCAAAATACTTTTCTAGGCTTCCTGCATAAGTAAATAAACACTAGGGAAATGTGAAAGGCACTCATAGTGTTTTGTAAGCAAGTTTCAAGCTGCATGTTGCAGATTTATATGCTTCATAGCTTAAGCTGCGATGCATGTTGCATTTTATTAAAATAGAGTGTGGGTGGGGAAGAGGTGGTGATCCACTACATTTGTGTCTTTGCCTGCATCGACTTGCAAAGGACATCAATTCACCAAGAAATGTATCTGAGCATGGATTATGTATACTGTCCATCAAGTGTCAGTTTCCTGGGGAAATACTAATAGCAAATCCTCAATCTTAGGCCAAATGTCAAGGCTGTAACGTCCAGCACTCTGAGTATGGAACATGGGATTACACAAACATCTGCCATTGACAAGCAAACGTAAAAGCCACTGATCTTCAGCAGTCAAGTTCTGAATAGCACAGAAAATCCCTCCAAGACATAATTCCTGAAGATAAGTAAAATAAAACAAGATGAAGAACAGGTAAAGCAGCAATGTATTTTCCTAAGAGAAAAAGAAAAACAGATGCCTACTGCCAGCTAGTAATGTAGATTTAATAGAAAAAGGTATACAGGACATTGGCACATGTGCAGTGTGGAGCTCTCCCCTTTTTTTATAGTCAGCATCGTTTCATTCACCATTTTAATCATTAGTAGGGCATTACAAAAATCTGGGGTATTATTCTCCTTGTTAATTGATGAACATGTTTGACAGTGCACTAGAGTGCTGTTAGGAGAAGCAGAACTGACAACATCTGCCTTTTCTCAACAGGTTCAGGTATCCCACTGAGCTGTTAGAGGTCTAGAATCACTGCAGTCATCCAGAGCAAATCAGGGCACACACATGGAATCTTCTTTTCTCTTTTTGTCTATGGAGAACACAGATTCCAAAGCAAGGTACTGAGTTTATAGATTTGTAAATGCAGTCTGTTCTGTAAGGACATAGAAAATAGACGTTTGTCTTGTTGAGACTGTGAGAAGGCCACAGCATTGCTATAAAAATATCAGGAGTAGAATCAGGAAATTTTCAAACATAACATCAATACAATTTTTACTCCTGATCATACAAAATATTTGCTTGCTGTTTTTCCTTCCTCTTCAAACCCATGTCCATGTCATACACTGTCTAAGCAAGAGACTTTTCTCGGAGAGCTCTTATCTTTCTTCTCAGATGATTACTTTAGAGATCTAGCTTAGATTAGACATTATAGATCGTATGTGATTAAACTTAGGTGGGATGAATCCCACATCTAATGTGTACAGATAAATAATGAGTAAAATCATAGAATAATAGAACAGAATGTTCTGAGTAGAACAGACTCACAAAGATAATGGAGTTCAACTCCTGGCTAACACAGGACCACCCAAAAATCAACCATAATAGAATCACAGAGTCACAGTGCAGTTAAAAACACATTTGAAGATCATTTCAAATGCAGTTAGGAGGTAGCCATGTTGGGAGAATGTGCCTCTGTATTTCCATGTGTTCAAAATTAACTATGTGAACTTTGTCTTAGAAAGCTGGATGTCCTTGGGAATGCGACAGCAAATGATTGAAAGTGTTTGAAATGCTGTATTCAATGCGATATATAAAACACTCTTCTGAGATATGCAGTGTAGGAACTAAACAATTAGCTGTCATCATTATTTATTTTCCTTTGCAAAATTTGTAGAATAGCATCTACTAATTTCTCCTTTTCCAAATAGTCCTAATATATTTCCATGGCGTTCTTAAAATTAATCAGATGTAAAAATGCTTATGTATCATTCAACCAACAACTACAAGAAACTTTTCAGTATTTTTGTGGCTGAAGGCACAAGTGGTTACAGGGAAAGATAGGCCCTTTGAAGCAAGACTTTAATTGTTACCTAAATTGAAAGAAGACCAATATACTGTTGGCAATACATGAACATTTTGTCCTTTGCATAAATCTTGGAAAATTGTATTATTTAGTTTGCTGCAGCTCTGTAAAAGAGTATGAATAATATAATATGCAATTCTGTTACTTTCATAGCAATCACATTGTTTTTTCTATTCCTGCATTTCTTAGCCATAAAGGAATGTTGCAAGAGTTTTGTTCTTAGAACCTAGGCTAGAAATTATTTTTATGATCAGCTCCATTTGCATGCTGTCTCACATCTGACAGTCCACTATGAGCAATTGAGAAACTTCTGCATAAATTACAGTAAGCCTTATGGCAATTATTGCTATCTTTACTGATCCATGCAAAATCATTTCTTCTCTCATTCCAGAAAGTGCAAAGCTTCTTCTTTTTAGAGGGTTGTTGACCATATTAAGGTTTTCAGCAGTATAGTAGTGCAAGTAGAAGTTAACCAGACCCCTGAGAGGCCTCGTTAATTAGAAGTTTTGCTATGTGGCAGAAGTGAATGAATTATGGGTAGAATAGTACATGAAAATTTTTACCCAGGAAGGCCAATTTCAGTTTCTATTAATAGGGGAATAAAATATAAAAATGACCTTATCTGTTAGATGGGAGCATAAGCAAGCTACGTCCCAGGGTTGTTTTGGCATTGGACATTTCATTAAAATACCTGCAAGCTTAGGCTGTTAAATAATAATGAATCATATTAATGATGCTAGTACAGAAGTGCACAAACACATAAGATGGAGAATAACATGTTCAAATATTTCATATGGAAACAAAGTGAATGAACTGAGTTGTATAATGACATTTAAAGTGATTTGGATCTGTTTCCTAAAAATGGCATCTTCAGTTCTTGTTATTTCTCTTTTCCTGCCAAGTCGAAGACTTTGTGATGGTAGCCTAGTAGGAAGCTTTGCTAGGTTGTGTGTTTCTTTTTGCTTAGGAATGAAAAAGCTAGCTCAGATCTTGTTTGGCTTCTGATATGAACATATACAGAAAAGGAGGAATAAAGTTTTTCTAATAGCATCTTCAGAGACACAAAAGGAATAAAGGTAAACTGTGATTAGCAGGCTGTGTCTTGATTTGTGGAAGGATTGCTATCATGGTTGTAAGCTGTGTTCTAGGCTATAATTCAGTCAATTGAAAATTTATAAATAATGGATAAATGCTACTTAAGACCATGCTTGCTGCCTGCTCTGTACCTGTGTGGAGCAGACCAGTAAATACTAGATACACAGCCAGTACTCAGCCTATGATAAAACCATGGCACAGAATCTACCTTAGATATGAAATTGCTAACTGTGCAGGGTGCTGGTTGCTGTTCTGGAAGCATGTCTCACAAATGCCTTCTTGTATTTCTGTAGCAGCTGATATTATATCTGTACAATGTCTGTAAATACAGCTTTCAGTATCCCATGGATATATATATGCTGCACAACTGTTGTTACCTGAGCTCATGTGCAAAATCTGGATTCTCACAAATGCTTCAGCTCCTTGGAACAGATCACCACCACACTGCAGCTGGAGTTCTTCAAGACTGGGCCACAGTCCAAAACAACACAACATAAAAGCCAGCGACCTACTGAATGGACAGACAAGGGTTTCTATTGCAGTGAAAGTAACAACATTTTCTCACTGTTGAAAAATTCATTCAGTCTTTGCTATATTTCTACCATGAATTAAGCAGTACCTCTTAAAATAACAGATAGATAATAAGCAGGGAGACAAAACAGTGTGGTGAGGGATGTTAGCTTGAAATGAGAGATGGAGGACCACCTAAATTTCTCTTGTTCGTCAGCTAGAAGTAATGAGGCTTTGTACCTGGGACTCACCTGGGATTGATACAGTCAACACTGAAAGATGTACTGCTTTGTTCTTTATGCTTGTTTCTGCATTTCTTAGTCAATTCTGTTGCCTGTTACTCAGGTAATAAGAACTTCATAAGAATAATGACTTTTTATTGATGTCTGTTCTTAACTGTAATTAATGTGTTTTCTATCTGAAAACAAGAAAAAAAAAAAAGAATAAAACATCCTCAGGAAGTAGCAGATGTGTTTAGTACAGAAAATTGTATGGAAACACACAGTAAAGATATGAGAAAAATTAAATGCTTGAGACACCTATTATTTTTAAAGGATTTTAAAATGATTTTTTTAACAAACTTTTAAAGATTTTAGAAATATTGAGAAGATAGAAAAATTTTTTTAGTAAAGTGCAAGAAACAATCAAGCGCAATAGAGTGAAGCTGTGCTGACAAAAGCTAAAGCTGGACAATGACAACAATATTATTAATGATATTATTTACTAAATTGTTGGAAAGTTTCCTTAAGAACATGGTAGAAGTCTGATTACTACAGAAGAACACTCTTTGTGAAATATGCTCCTAGTAAAGGCTAATTTAGCTAATATATTCTCACATATATATTTTTATTTCTATTTTCTAGTCTTTTAATGAAGAAAATATTAGTAAAAACCCATGATTTGTCTGAGTTACTTCTGCACAAAAATGAAGATTATGTTAAGAAGTGAACAAGGTGGGTAACTGTATGGGAACTGTTGATCACAGCCTTAACCCCTGATTGACCACCTGAGGCGAGCAATGGGTCAGCGACGGGAGCACAGGTGAAGGCAATTCATCTGTGCTACCAGAAGGGCTGGAGCTTGCCTCCACCTCTCCTAGATCCCATTTGAGGGCTGACTGCCACTGAGGAAAGATCTCTTTCTGATTATTGCTCCTTGTGGAATTTATTGCAAGCCTATAACATTGGTGAGCATTTTTCATTTATTATCTTTCCACCACAATAATCCTACTTAGCATAACCTCTGTACACTTATTGATTGTACAGTAACACGTATGTTTTCTGAAACTAATCTATATTGCTCAGCTCTTAGTTTGAGGCTGTCCAAATCCTACAGTGCATTGCTCCGGCAAACTTGAAACAGCAACAGGTTGAAGCTGTTGGATCATTATGGAGGATTAGATACAACCTTGAAAACATGGGTCCTAAAATATGGGCTGCAGTTAGGAATGCGTGATTATTTTCATCAATTAAACAACTTGTAACTGAAGCGTAGCCTGGTGTACAGGTAATCTTCTGTACTGCTTGGAACTGGACAGCTCTGGAAATAATCTATCAGGACTAAAGGAAGCCATATTCAATTTCTATTCAAGCATTGCCTGTCCTTTAAACAATATATATTCTGTTTTACGTATTTGCTTTGGTGAATGTTTGTTAGTAGCCAAAGTCTTAAATCTCTCTGGCACAAACCACAAATTCTAAATAAATAATTATCAACTATTTCTGAAAGTACTAAACAAAATTTTACCTTTGCCTCTCGGAGTACAACGAGCATGGCTATAGTGTAATTCTCTGCCCATGCAACTCTACATCCACTCCATCTCCTCCTCCTGATCTTGAAAAGAGCAGAGAGCATAGAGGCAGGGCATAGGCTACTAAAAGTCCTCATGGGGCCCAAAAGACCTGGACTTCATAGAGTCAGTATTATATATTATAATAGGAAATGCTATAATTAGGAAATACCTAATCTTGGGAAGTGTATTTTTAAAAGTCACAAGGTCCAAAGAACATACACTTTCAAATATATCAATATCAGAAGGACATCAATGTTATTCTAGTGACAGTGTCAAAATTTGCTGACAGCTAAATGGACTCAAAGAGGTTTTTTCCCACTTGTTGTGGAACTGCTTAGCAACTATAGAGATATTTTCCTTGTTGAAAATCTAATTCATCTACTAAAGTGAACTAAAAAAAGGTATTTAAAAGGTAAAATATAATGCATGAATGTCCAATCATTTGCCTTGCCAGGGCTACCTTGAGTGAAGAGGAATTGTCTAGGGCTTTGTCTACAAAGGTTGCTCTAGAAGAAATGCCTTCTATTTTTTTCCGTGGAAATTATAACTGGTACAAGGAGCACAACGATACTATTTAATAGAGCAAATTTTCCTCTACAAAACACTTTTTCAACATTCACTGCCATTAACTATTCATTTTTTCCAGCGATGAACAAGTGCCTGCATACCATGCTTGTAACAATCTGTACCAGTAGAGGTAACCCGCTGTCACTACTGCTGAAATGCACCACCCACAGCCTTACTGTACTGAGAGCCACTGTTCAGTCTCCATTAAGGTTCAGCAAGTGCCAATGAATGTCATGAATGGCACAAAGTGCCATTTTTTTCTGCATGGCAGAATTTAACGATGTTGCTTTTCTTCATATGCACTTCCAGGTCAGGCTCCATTTTGTTAGATTGCACTACCATCTGCCACAATGCAACAAAATGCAGCAGAATATTAGTGGGCTGGGCTGCAGGCGGAGCAGAGCCACCACCATGATGGCACAGGGCAGGGGACAGCTGCAGTGCGAGGTGTGTTGGGCCACATGGTGCCTGCAGGCTGCATGTTGGTTGTGCCTCGTACAGTGTAAGGTAAACTTTTGCTCAGGTATTAAAAAAAAACAAAATTACTTCAAAATTACTACAAAAAAAAAAATTCTGATAATCATCAAGATTTAACCAGACTCTTTAAAAAGAATGAGGGAAGAAAAAAAATGTTATTCAAGTGGGAATAAAGTGGTAAAATATGGAGCTTGACATATATTAATAAAGTATACAGTAATTTACAGCATACAACTAACAAATGAGTAACAGTAAATTTTATCTAGAATCTTCTATAAAATGTATCTGTTTTCTTTTAACAAAACTATTTGTGGAGCAGTTACATCATTAATTAGCATGTGAGTTTCCGCCCTCAGCTTGCAGCAGCAACGCCATCTGATCAGTACCAGGTGCCTGCATGTGATATATGTGATACCACCATGGAATTTGGCAAGTAAATTTGGCAAGTAACTGCAAAATAGATAAATATACTGTAGCCTAAGTCTTCAGATAGCGTAAACTGACCTTTCTGCGTGCAGCACAGAGGGTGAGACCTGATAGAGGCTGTCAACTGTTGATGCTGTCAGCAGGGAGGTGCCTCCAGCCAGCACATCCATTTCTCAGCTGAGCAGAGCATGCAAATAGGACCCATTCGGCATGCTTCCCAAAGCGTATCCCAACTCTTCTCTTGTAATTCAGATTTTACTGCCTTAAGGAAGGTCCCCTACTCCTCATGTGGCTGTTTGGGTTTCCTCCCAAGTCATCAGAGTAAGACCAGGTGTCTGAGACAGAGTTTGCCCAAGTCCATTCTGCTCTGTAAAGCCAGGATTACTGAATGAAAATGTACCTCCTTTCTAGACACCAGAGTCTGACAGGAAACACGTATATTTTTATTCACAGTGATAACCAGTGTGTCCTGCACATCTTTCACTGTCAACAAGAATGAACCTCTCAGCTCACTTGCTAGCACGTTTCCTCTGTACAATCTCAGTTAAAATCTCTAATTACGATGTATTTCTTTACTGAAATGAAACTGCAGACATTTAAACAGATGCTTTTGTGTTTTGTTGCAACACCTGGACATTTATATTTGGTGATCTTTTACACATGGCATTTAGTTATTTGTTACTTCATGCTGAACAATATGTAAGCGTGCCTTTTCTTTCATACATGCACACAAGTTTTTCTTCGCTAGTCTGTAAGATCTAAGGAAAGTCTATTTGCAACTTGGCAGATGAGATGCCATTTTCTAAAAGGATAGGATTTGATACTATTTCCCTATCTTGCCTTTTCCGTTACATCTGTCCCAATGCACAGTGCACATGGCAATATACTGTATCATACAGAATCTGAAGTAATTTCAGAAGTGGAACTTTGTCTCTCCCATACATTGTTTTCAGTGTAGTACAAGAAATTTGGCCAATTCAAATTGTTGCCCTATGCATCATGAAAAAGATGAAAAATAAGGTAGCTATTTGTAATTAGGAATACATACACACACGTTGCAAGTTATATAAAAATATATTAAATTCACACTTTTTAATACACGTTTATTTTTTAAAAAAATATTTATATTTGTAGGTATCTGTGTAAGTGCACATATGATCTTTTGTTTGCCTTGTAGACTTCAAATATTTTTACCGCAGTTACTACTATTGCACTAAGACCTGTAGACCTAAAATATATTAGAGGAAACCATTAACAAATGGTTCACCATTTGTCAGTGACCTATTGTTCAATAGGTGCAGGACTATGGAGCAAAAATTCATCAACATAGAAGCAATATGTCTGTAGATTTTCAAGCTTTAGAGAGTTTAAGGTGTTTGGTTTTTTTTTCCTCTTATGTACAGAAATGTTAGAAAACAAAATTCAAAAAATACCTACTTTGCTCCTGTTATTTGTCCAGCTCTGCCTGGTGCTAGGTTAGTGTGAAACAATATAGTTTTCCTGGAGTGAAAACATTAATATTTGTGAAATGTTTAGATATTGTGATGAGAGGGATCCTGTTAGTACTTAGACAGATGTATCTGCAACATCTGGCAGTAGATTTCATGGTCCAGTCAGAGGTCTGGCTTTGATAAGTCTGTTTAATTATCTCTTGGCTAAGGGATGTGTGCCTTTTCTCCTTATCTCTCATAATCCTACCGAGATCCCGTCTGGGAAAAATATTAGGTAAGTGAAAACTTAGCCCAGGGAGTTGATGAGGTGAGGTAAATCTCAAGCTGCCAAATTCATGAATACTCAAAGTTTTAGCACATTTTTACAAGCTTTGGCAGAAGGACATCATTAATGTTTCAGAAGTTCTCTTGATCTCTATTTATTGCTCGTTGGCCAATCTCCCTGTAGTTTTCCAATGTAGAATTCTTATATTACTGGAAGGAAGACAATACTTTTTGCTAGTTTTTTTTTTTTTTTCTTCTTCTTCTTCTTTTTTTTTTTTTTTTCCAATAATGACTTCCAAAATAAAGCAGAGTATAACAAAGTATGTAGCCTTAAACTTGGACATGAAAGTGGAACAATAATCAATCCTGATAGCTGTTCAGCTCTCTTGAGCATTATCTTTATCATATTTCTAAATGTTCTGCTTTGCTAATAGAGCATTTGTTACTATTAACTGTAGGTAGAATATTATACCTTAGCTAAAACTGTCAAGGAGTAACATTTAGGTTCTGACACATGAGAGTCCTGTAGAAAGTTAATTGCCATGACTCATTTCTTCCTCGTTTCTATTGGTTTGGTAATTCTCTCTACAGTGTTATTTTTTATAATCGAGCAAATATCTCTCAAGAATCTCTCACCTAATCTAACCAGCATATTTGATTCCACTGAGAAGCATCCAAACTATAGAAAGATATCCCACAAAATATATTAGTATTAGATAGGGTATATTTTTAAACCGAAAGATAAGTAAATTCAGGTGCTTAAGACAGATAATTTATCTAAGCAAGGTTTTTTATGTAACATCATCACACGTCTGTGTTCTTTCTCCAAGTTTCTTTTAAGCACTTGGTTAGTTTCTAACCATAAAAAATTTTGAAGGTAAATGGCTTTACTGAATTTTTGTGAAAAAATGAACATTGGAATTGACCATTGCTTTTTGCAACTTAATGGCAAGTAATCTGATCCAGTGTGATTTGCTTGTCTTTTGTTCCAAGAATACTGTTCTGATGCATTTTCATGATACAATACTAACAGAAAAAAAAAAAAAAACTATTTTTGTGCAGTTTTCAAAAACAGAAATTTTAAAAGTTAAAGAAATTTCTTTTGCAAAATATTTCTTTCTAAAGAAATAGCCTAAAATTTGAAGTGCTGGAAAAGGGATAATATACTTTTGTCTTAAAGAAGCCAGATGCAGTCATTATTGATGAGAGCACCAATTATTCTCCAAACATTCTGAATTTCTTTGAAGGAACATAAAATCAGTCTATTCCTATATGAAGACTTGATCATGACAAGGGTAATGAGGACTACATCTCATAAATACTAAGTTGAAGGAAATTAATATCACTATGACTGAAAACTTGATTTGGTTGAATCTATAGGTGTTTGAGACCAGTCATGCTGCCCTTACCATTTTGAGTTCTTACTTTGTTTTCCACGGGTCATTAGCAGAAGATTTACCCACAAGTGAACCATGCTGAGAGTTCAGTAAGTAGTTGAGGACTACATTCTTTTATAGTATGAATCAAAACTCAGTCATTTTACATGCTTCTACACCTGCCAGCACTTTTAAAATGTGCAGTGTCATCAGAAGCTGTTGAATGTATAATTCAGGAAGTAAAAACAGGATTCTATTTAGATAAAAAAGACCTCATGTTAACTTGATATGCGCTGCTGCACATGGCTTCATGCTGCACATACTTCACTTCAAGAACCATCCATTACAAAGGGCTTCCCCCCTCTGTAGAAAACCAGCAGTCAGAACACTAGGAAAAAATCAAGCCCTTTAAGCTTAATGCCTATGGTACAAAAAACTTCTTAATGATCTGCTAGATCAGTGACTAAAGAAATGACATAATGGCTCTTTCTATATGAATTCAGTGAAGGCACAGGAGATCACACACCACAGTAAATCAAATGAAGAAATATTTAAATACTGTTTAGTTCATAGATGAATGGTCTGGTAAACTGTAATGGAGCTTTTTGAGCCATTATGTTCTAATGAAAAAGTGCAAGTTCTCTGCATCTATTAGAAAGCAGGAACCACAGTGAAGCTGTAATGGTCTAGTGTGCCAAAGCCTATGTGGAGCATTTTTAATTAACTATTCATCTGCTCATTAGTTAGAATTAATGCAGACGGATCTATTAAGATCTACTGTGTCAAAGAGTTGTCAGGTCAGGAGTCTGTAAAGTCTGAAGATATATTACCTAGTCACAGTATCGTATTACAGACTGACAGAAGAATTGCGTCCTTAAAAAATAAAGCTAGCTCTGAGTAATGCTTCTGCAAGCAAGTATCTTAAATCTTCTTCAAAGAGCTATTTTTCCCAGTTCTGTAATTAATCAGAAGAACGTAATCTTAGATTTTTTTTCCTCTAACACAGCCGTGTTTGTCAGTTTCTGTAACATCATTTAAGAAATTTTAGTTGTGCCATCCTGAAATAATACTTCATCATCCTTTGTCCTCATAACCATGAAGGGAAGAGTTCTTGAGTGAAGTTATTCTGGGAACTGAATTTTTGACAGAAGGATTGGCAGCTGGGTTTGTTTGGCCTTAAGAAGAGAATGCAGAGGGCTCTCTTCAGCCAGTATGGGAGGGAGTAGAGAAGATGGAGGAAGACTCTTCATGGACTACAGTTGGTGCAAGAGGCATTAGATGCAAACTGCAAAAAGGGAAATTGTCATTAGGTATAAAGAATTTATCTATTTATTTGGAAGGGTTGTCAACTACTAGAGCAATTTGATCAGAGGATCAGAGAGTCTGTGGAAACTCCATCCTTATTAGTTGCACTAGGTTTTCTCTAAAGTCATATTCCAGTCTCTTCTTCTGTGATTCCGTGATTCCAGAAAATCTCTACATTGAAATTTTCAAATTTCATAGTAATGTAAAAAATGCCTAAAGTTTTAAGCAGATAAAGTACAAATATTTGGACATACTTATGAGACTATTTCTCTACCAACTGCCTACAACCTTTTTGCTGAGAAACTAAGTTATCATTTATCAAAACAATCTACATTTTTTTCGTTAATTACTGCCAACTTTCTGTTTCTTTTTACCTCAATGCTTCGCATGGGAAGAAAAGGTACAGAAATTATCCTCCGTTTGTCTACACATCAGGCAGTGAATCTGGATTACTCATTGTTACATAGAATCATGGAAGAACAGAACAGCTTATGTTGGAAGGGACCCCAAATATCATTTAGTTCCAACTCCTATGTCATGGGCAGGGACACCTTCCACCAGATCAGAATGGCCAGGGCACCATTCAGCCTGGTCTTGAACACCTTCAGGGATGGGACATCCACAGCTTCTCTGGCAGACTGTGCTAGTACCTCATCACCTTCTGAGTAAAGAATTTCTTGCCAATGTATAAGCTAAGTCTCTTCTCTTTCAGTTTCAAGCCATTTCTCCTTGTCCTATCACTATGTATCTCTGTAAAATTTCAGTCCCCTTCCTGCTTATAGCTCCACTCAAGTACTGGAAGGCCGCAGTGGGGTCTCCTCAGAGCCTTATCTTGTCCAACCGGAACAATCCCAGCTCTTTCAGTTTTTTCTTATATGAGTGTTGTTTCAACCCCCTGATAATCTCTGTGGTCTTCCTCTGGATGTATTCCAACAGCTCCACATCTTTCTTATGCTTTCTTGTACAACATTCTGCAATGAAACAATATTTTACACATGAATGTGTAAGTTCTTTGAAGAGCGGATCTTCTCCCTATACTACCCCAGAGGTCTTAAAACCATGCCACTTTATTTTATGGTATCAAATATTCCATAAATGTAGTACACTACAATTATCTTAAGAGGAAACCTATGCATGTGTTTAATATGATTAACTTCTTTGATGAATATCATTGTTTTCTATGGAAAAAAATAAGCTAGAGCATTGTAGCAGAAATGCTAAGTCATGGCCTGAACCAGTCACTGAGCACCTGTTGGGAAGGCAGGACCAACCCAGCAGAACTCAGGTGCAAGCAATGCACCTGAGTGACTGGGAGGGGTGGGGCCAGGATGCACCTCTTCCCAGACCTTATTTAAGGGTTGGCAGTGGAAATGAGAGCAATTTACTGGAGATTCCTGCCTATTGGGGGTCTTCTAAAGGTGGGTAGTTTTTTTTTTTTTTTGCTTTGTTTATGGGTGTATGACTCCTTCATTTAGGCTTGTTTTTATTTGATGTAGCCTAGGATTGTGCTTCTTCACTATTAATGCTGTTCTTTCTGTCACGTTATAGTATTACAAGTCTTCTCTGCAATAGTTTGTGATGTACCTGAAACACACAGGCTGTCTAAGCAGAAGCTGAATATTTCATTCAGTGTTTTTCTGGTTTTGTATTTTGGGATGAGGTTTGAAAAAAAAGCTTATTTAGATCCATCCAAGTACCTATATGTGATGTCAACAAGTTCTGCATAAGTACTAGGGTAACAAAAAAAAAGCTGAGATTTTTATCACTTTCAAAAAATACTAATATTAATTTATTACAAGGGGAGAAAAGGGGAGAAGAACTATATACACAGGTGAAATTTCACTGCTTGTAAAGCAGTACTTGTGCTTTCAGTCAATTAACAATGACCTGTGTTTGGTGTCCTTGATCTTAAACTGCAGTGGCTTTTGAAGATATCAGTAGATTTGGAATTTAGTCATTCTTAACGGAGTAAAGACCAGGAAGCATTTAAGCTTGTTTGCACACTTACCAGCCTTTATTGATATATCTGGAAACTTGGAACATTACTGAACATTTTGCTGAATCATAAAAAAAAATCTGTTGCAATAAGGATGTGTTATATATTTACAAATGTTCTGACTATATTTAGAAACAATATCTAGGTAAGTAGCTCTATAAAGCACACCATGAATCAAAGATGTGACAAGTTATTGTTGTGGCTTAACCCAGGAAGTAGCTAAACAACTTCTTGCTCACTCGCACACTCCCAGTGGGATGGGGGAGAGAATTGGGGAAAAAAAAAAATCTCAACATGGGTTGAGATGAAAACTGTTTACTGAGAAAAGGAAGAGAGGAATAATAATTATGATAATTAGGGGTGTGTGTGTGTGTATATATATATATGTATATGCAAAGAAAGTGATGTGCAAAGCAGTTGTTCCACCACCACTGACAAATGCTAAACCAGTGTTTGAGCAGCTGCAGCCCACCGGGCTACTCCCTGTTTTTATGGTTTTTGGTATGTGTATATTTTGTATGTCTTGGTAGATTTTGGTTGTACGGTATGGAAGATTCCTTTGGCCAGTTCAGGTCAGCTGTCCTGGTTCCGTCCGCTCCCAGCTACTTGTACCCCCAGATCCTTGCTGGCAGGATTGTTTAGAAGCTGAAAGACTGAAGTCTGCTTGACTCTGTACAGTGCTGCTCAGCAAAGACTCTTTAGTCTTTGCATCAAGGTTATCATGCAGTTTTTTTCCTAAAACCAAATCATAGTATCATACCAGTTAATATGAAGAAAATGAACTCTGTCCCAGCTGAAATCAGGGCTGTTATCTTTCACCTCTGAACATAATAAAGCCCATTCTACTTTTTTTCACCCTTGTGTGGCCTTCCTTGCCATATTAGGAATTAGAAAGTGCTTCTGTTTCTTTTCTTCCTCGGAAGGACGCGCATCAGCTTTCTCTTTCAGATCTGACTTTCTAATCCTTCTTAAATCTAATATTTTCTCACATTTAAATAAAACTCTTCCAATCTGATATCTGATACTAGTTCAAAGTGAGGCAATCAGCTAAGAATAACTAAAAATAATTACTCAAAGAGCAAGAAAAAAATCAATAACACGAGGAATCAGATTGAAATTTCTTCTGAAAAGAGCAACTGATCAAATCTTGCAATCAATATTTTGATTTTTTTTTTTTTTTTTTTTTTTTTTCCTCACATTGCAGAAATCTTTATAAAAGCTTCTGCACAGTTATGACACACCTGTGATCTCGGCTTCACCTGCAGGTCTCTGGGTACATATTCCTTTGCATTTCTGTATACCCAATTAAATAGAGTTTTTTCAGAAGGATAGTTAGTGAGAGAGTCTTAGTGCAAAAACTGTGCATGGAACTTATCTGCATTGTCTAGTGAAGTGCATGACCAAAAGATCTTTGCACTTCTCACTTGTTCAGAGAGGGTGCAAAACCTGAATCTGGCAAGAGTCCCTGGAATGTGTCCAGAGAAGGGCAACGAAACTGGTGAGGGGTCTGGAACACAACCTTTATAAGGTGAGACGGAGCGAGCTGGGATTGTTTAGTCTGGAGAAGAGGAGGCTCAGAGGAGACCTTATTGCACTCTACAACTTTCTGAAGGGAGGTTGTGATGAGGAAGGGTTTGGTATCTTCTCCCTGGCAACAAATAGGACCTGAGAAAGTGGCTACAAGTTGCACCAGAGGAGGTTTAGATTAGACATAAGGAAAAACTTTTTCTCTCAGAGAGTGGTCAGGCACTGGAATGACCTGTCCACAGAGGTGGTGGAGTTGCTGTCCCTGGCAGTGTTCAAGAGGCATCTGGATGAGGAGCTATGAGATATAGTTTATTGGCTTGTGGTAGCAATGGTAATAGGAGGAAGGTTGGACTGGATGATCTTGTAGGTCCTTTCCAACCTTGTGATTCTATGATTTTAAGATCTTTTCAGTTAGATGAGGCAAGCTTTTTCTCATACTGAGGGTAATGCTTACTGAGGTGGGTTGTAGGTGACTGTACTTTGCATTTCAGAGGAAGCAGTCATGCTTTTTCAAAGTGACTAAGTATACTAGTCAAGACTTCACAGGACCGAGATCTTTGTTACCTAAACCTTTAGCATCAAGTTAAACAAAATATAGTATAATCCTCATACTCAGATGAACTTTACTTTTAACATATTTTAGCCAAATAATAGAAGCTCTAGCAGTTGTAAGATAGCAAGATGACTTTGATGACTCTAAGCATTAACCATTTTTTTTTTTTCCCCCTCAAACTTGCTGCCCAATCTTCAGCAAGTTTCTTCATCGCGCAGAACCACTCCTCCACTTTTAAACATGTAGTATGTCATGTGCCATGTGCTAGGATTCTAGTAGTCCATCCTTTTTCATTTGTGATTTGCTCTATTTTGGTTTAAATTATATTTAGGCAGTAAGGATGTGCCTTTTTCTGAAGTTTGTGTAATACCAAGTGTGAAAGTATGGCTGGAACTTCCTGAAATGTTAATAAGTCACAGATTCAGGATCTTGGGTTTGAGACTAAAGGGCATTGTGGCAACTGAGCAGGCTCAGATACCTTTGGTACCACTTTAATGCCAAATACTGGCAGTTAGTGACTTAGGAGTTCCCTTGTCCCATGCAAAATTCCATGAGGAAAGTTGCAGGTGCAGTACGGCAGCTGGAGTCACGTAGATGGTTGTCATGGGGCCAAGTCGGAACATCTATAGGCTCTTTGCCTCTTCAACTCAGGACAGTAGTTAGATGGGTAAAGAACATTCCATTCTTGATTAGCTTTGTTCAAATTTGAGTGGTGCCTGTCAGCTGTCTGTCACTGCTTGTAGTTAAGCTGTGCCTTGAATCTGTAGGGCTCACTGAAGCTCATAGACTAACATCCTGATCAATTGATCCTAACTGTCCATTTCAAAATTACCTTCATAACCTCACAGCATCCTTTATATGCATGTATTTCAGGATGTTTGACTTTCTTACTCATTTGCTACTGGAGTGGAGATGGATTTGGTCACCTCCGAGAGCAATGCCAACATGAACGCATGAAAAAGCAGACAAGGGAAAGCCAGTGGGCATCAAGGTCAGAAGCAAAACTGATTCCCTAACACCAGAGCCAACAACAGAAGGGAGAGAAAATCATGTTTTCTCTAATGCATGATCGTAAAGTACTTACACAGCTCTGAGCTCAGTGAAGAGGAGGAGATAGTCTAAAAAGACAGGCAGAATGTTTCACATGAAACGGTCTCGCTACTAAGGAAGTGAGAGGCGAGAGAAATTTTTTTGAAAGGAGAGGAGAAAGCTAGACATTTATTCCATTCATCAAAGGGAAGGAAGAAGCAAATGAATCAGAAATCAAAGATTGAATATCATTGGTCTTGCTGACAAAGCAATCAGCAATCCTCTCACAGCAAGTGCAGGGGTTTGTTGAACAAAGCAAAGGAATTTAAAAGTCTTGAATAAAAATAGAATCTTTCCATTTATAAAATTAGACATAAGTTCAGAACAGTGTTTTGATTTAGGAACTGTAAAGAATTTCTGCATTAAAAATATATAAATCCCAATTTTGTGATGTACAATTAATAACAACTTTGTCCAAACCCTCTCCAGCATCCTTTGTAATTCTCTTAAGAAAGCATTAAATGAGGGCATCTTCACTGTAGTTGAAAATCAATGACGCTTCAATGAAGCGTACATTTCCAAAATATTATGCAACTGAGAAGCATGCTGTTCTGCAGCTAATCCAAGAGGTCAGGACTTCCTAAGTAATACTGCTGATTTAGTAGCGGGAATTACAATTAACAGCTTCAGAATTTGTAGGTGCATTTGTTACTTACCTAGAAGTCTCAGGGCAATCCCCTGGGGTTACTAACTTCAAACTGAATAATGCAATGCTCAATCAATAGAAACCAAAGGATAATTATATGTAATTTTTTTGTGAAAATATGATTTCAGCTTGTGTGTGTGTGTGTGACAGAGGAACCAGAGCATGAAGGCAATATGGGAAAGAAACAAGAATCCAGAGCTTTGTGTCCAGCCATGATTGAGTAACTGCAGAACCACAAACTAAGCTTCCATCTATTGCAAATCCTGTTCCTGTTTTAATTTCATCTATGTGAACTGTAAACTTTCTGTAACTCCTGAATCTGTTTTTACAACCCTGAATAGATGGCTGAAATTACTTTCAGTTGGGTTATAGAAAAAAGTGTCTAGTAGTAGACATGTACTGGATGGGAAAAAATATCCAAAAAGGGAAGAAAAGTTAATATAAATATCTGATTAAGTAGTTGCTGAGTATCTCACTTTCATTGTTAGCAGGAAAGAAACAAAAGCTGCAAAAGCATGAACAAGTAATTTGCTTCCCAAATGGATATCCAAATACATTGCCACCACTCCTTTCCTCTTTCAGCTTTCTGTCCAATGACTCTTTACTGTAGAAGCATATAGATTGATATTGTACTTGTTCTACTCTTCAAATTTTGGCTGTAGTTATTAAAACAAAATTTAAAAAAGATGAGGAGAAGAAATCAGCTAAGACTGCTTCCTTGAAGTGGCAAACCTTCTAGTGTCTAAGGCCAACTTTCTGTTAAACATCTCACTTTATGTTAGGTACCAGTTATATAATGCCTAATCAGCAAAAATCTTGGGGTGTGTGTGAATGTGTGTGCATGTTTAATAATAACAAACTTGTATTAAAAAAGCCAAAAAAGGAATTTCTAATAAGAAAGGAAGTGCTTGCTTTTGGAGAAATTAACTGCTCCAGTGGATTGCAAAGATAAAGCAGAAGAAATTATCCAATAATTTGTCTGTTATAATTAGAGATGGGCCTGAGATCCTACATTCCCAGCCAGATCCAAATTATGGGGGCATCTGGAGCTGGGGTTATAATTTTGTCTGATTTTCACTCAGGCTAATGTGAAGAACAGATAAAAGCTGGGGAACCTGGTCCCTTGCTGCAGCATGCAAACAACTCTTATGGACTTTAAAGGCACTTACCCAAATCCTATGGCAGAAGATTAGGAGCCAATTGCTGTAAGTTCGTGCATCTTATTCATGATATTTTCCCTTTGGTTATAATACTGAAAGCTATCTTATGGCATT
Source organism: Centrocercus urophasianus (assembly GCF_019232065.1). Classification (NCBI taxonomy): domain Eukaryota; kingdom Metazoa; phylum Chordata; class Aves; order Galliformes; family Phasianidae; genus Centrocercus; species Centrocercus urophasianus. Next base: position 16,193,396 of record NW_024884475.1, on the reverse strand, counting down.
GAGACAGTGTTAATTAGTTACTTGCCTTCTGCAGTGGTAGACCTGAGACCCATAGGTTTCCAAAACTAAATTTTTAAAACATGCCTGAGAAGCAGCCATTTTTTTTCAGCAAAATGAAGCTTTCCCTCCTCCCAAAACATATTTCATAACTTTTCTTTGCCTAAATGGATGGTGATATTTAGAGGAAGGGAGAGAAGAGTTGCAGCAACCATGGGCGGGACATAATGCTTTTTGTGAATCATCTTAACCAGTAGGCCACCCATTTATCAGTTAAAGAGCAGGACTGATGGAGACCACTGAAAATCAACATGTGGCATGCAAGTGTGTGGACACCTGTAAGGAGGCTGAGCAGTGTGCTTCAGATCTAGCAGGTATAGCTTGTCTGTCTCTGCTATCAGTGGCCAAGTAATGGTCCTGCAGACCAGTATCAATATGGGACCATACTGCACCTCCCCTCCTGCCTCATGTTCTTTCATTCAGATGACAGCAGGCCCTGCTTAAACACACACATCTTCTATAAAGGTGCTATGAAGATGTAGCTGGGGTAAACTACATGGCTGTTTATAATGGAGCCTGAGCTTCTACCTAATAGACGGTAAAAATCAGTTGGTTCTTCTCAGTTGCATCTACAACAAAAGCTGACCAGGTACAGTAGTGCAAATCACCTGTTCCTGCTGCTTGTCTTTATTAAGAAGGGAGTGATTGTAAGGCATGAGGAAATGGAAGATACTGCATGTGGATAATCTGTTAGATGAGCAAAAATTAGTAGCAGTGGTGATAACGACCAAGATGAATCTGAAGAAGAGGAGCCTCGGAAGCAAAAAACCTCAACAGTTTTTATGCAGTGGTTTAAAGAAGCAGCTCAGGGTAAGAAAATCATTCACATGAGAGTTTCCCCTTGCTTTTTAACAACAAATGGAAGTGATGCTGAGAAAGATGCTTTGTGAAGGGGAAAGTTACCAAAAGGTGAGAAATAACTGTTCAGCAGTGCCAACAAACTGGTACTGATATTCCAGGAAGGCTGCTGCCACCATCAAAGCATCTGGCCTGAGCCAGCCCATGCAAACAACAGAAGGTGTAATTGCATTGCTGATTCTGGTTACCACAAGTTCAAAAAGAGTGAATAAAGCACCCTATAAACATGAACATATTCCTGCTAATTAAGTAAAAACTAAAACAAAAAACAAAACAATTATCAAGCAAATGAAGGAAGCTAAAATCAACCAAAACCCTATAAAATCTGCAGAAAAAAGCAGCTAAAAACATGACTAAAGCAGACCTCAAAGCGTAGCAGCCATCTGTGCCAGCAAGGATCTAGTAATAATGCAACTCCTAATAGCAACATGAATAATAAAAGTAAAACTCTCATGAGTTGCTATGTTTTTTATTTTTGGTGGGTTTTTTTTTTTTTTTCAGCAACAGTAATAGATTTTTCTCTGTGGTCTCTGCTCTTTACGTATGGATCATTATAACTGCTGTTAACAATTGCAAGGAGGATCCTCCTTTTCAGATATAACTTTAGGGCTTACTTACATTCACTGGGTTAAATCCAGCTTGGGGAGCTCAATACTGTGCTCCAAGGATTTCCAGGAAGAACTTTTCACCCTGCAGCTGTGGAGCCAAAGCTCCCACTGTTGTACTTTCACTGTCAGGAATTTGAATCACAGATGTTTCTGGAAGGTATTAAGCTAAGAGACAGTGTAGGTATGCAGGTCTTCTTTGCTCCATTAAACATCTCTCCTTCCCTTTCTTTCCTGAATGCTATAGAGATCCTCTTGCTCTTTGGTGAACTGAGATGTTCAAGCAACAAACGATCACTATGGAAGCTGCAGGAGAGTTATTGCTTGGCAAGGGAAGCTTCTGGCCATACTGATAGTAGATGGAGTAAGAGTAGCAAAATGGAAAGGTTGTCTCAGCTGGGGTCCTTGGAGAAGTTTGGATTATCAGAAGGACAATAAAAAACTTTTATTGTATTGAGGTTTTTAAATGCAGGGAGAAAGGTACAAAAGAAAAACAAGTGTTGGACATAGAAATGGCAGTACTCAAGACATCCCCATGTTGTCTGTTACCCACTTCTTAAGTTTCCAAAAGTGGAGAGAAGATCTCCCATAGGACAGCTCTGATGTTCTTGAAAGCTTACCAAGGCCAACCAAGCCTAAATAGCACTTATGTACACCTTATCCACAACTGTAATATCATCAGAGCTTCGTAAAACATGCATGACATTTCTCCTAGATCCTAATGAGGGAAGTGCTGGAAGACAGAAGCTACAGAATCATAAAAATCTTTCCTACAACTTTTCAATCCATAAATCTCTCAAGACTCCTTCCAAACCCTGCAATTCTGTCATTCTATGTTTCGATAAGGGCATAGACTGTAGAAGAGAGAAAATATGTTTCATAATAAAGGAGTATTTAGGAGAATGAGATTTTGGAGTTAGTTTTGTGTTCTCTTTGTTTCTGTAGGCAGAAACTCCATCAAAGAAATCTCATGTTAAATTCTACAACGTATTTCAACTTGCCAGTCCTTTGAAAATGCAGATGTCTGGTCTTGCTTGGTGCAGTAGAAAGCTGTTCTTCTGCATGCAATTTCTACCTAGATCTCCCTGTGGGAGAAATACTGTTAATTTGAGGCAACAGCTTCCCAACAGAGATTGCCCAAGAATGAATTCCTTGTGCCCCCATTATGTCTGCTCCCAGCTGGAGAGTCTTTCAGCAGATACACTGTGCCTTCACAATTCTCTACTAGGTGAATTTTCTGCTACTACGTTAAGCATTGTGCTATGTCCCCTGTGTAACATTGACTGAAATGTAGAAACGATCAAGTCATCTGAAAGGATACGAGGAGGTTTTAATTTCCTGAAATAGACCTGCTGTTCAGGCAGTATTGCCTTCTCCATAATAGGAAGTTCAGGAATATCAATTTCTAAATTTGTCTATTCAAATTAGCCTATTACCATTAACGCCAACTCCATTGAAAAAACCATGAGTCAGGCCCCTCCTCAAGCCATGGGAATCTAATGATGTAGAAACATTGTCCCTTTTTCTTTGTCATCTGATGTTTTAAGCCATTTGGAGTCAGGTTTTCATGTTCTCCTTCACAAAGGCAAGATTGGAAATTTACTTTCATTCCTCCACATGAGAAGAAAGGATTTCTTGTCATTGTACAAGTTCAGGAGCTGAGCCAATGTTGAACTGCAGGAGCAGACAACACTGCTTGATGTTTTTTTTTTTTTTTTTTTTTTCAGGTGCTTCTATCGCAAAGAAATGGTGCACACCATCATGAACAAGTTAATTGGTTAGACCTGTCCAAGAATCTGTGCACAGACACTTAAATGCACAGTCATAATCTCATACAAAAATAGAGCTGGAAAAAGCTCAATCTGGTCCACCTCTTTGGTTACAGATGAAATCTCTAAATCTGTGCCATTCTTGCTCAGCCTGTCCTGAAGGATCCCCAAAAGTGGAAGCACCATCATCTCCTCAGTGATTCATCGCCTTATATTTAGAGAATCATTCCTAAATTGCAACTTGAATCTCGTGTGTTGTAATTTAAGATCATCTTGTCTAAACCTGTGACCTACCACAGAGTATTTATTGTTCCATTCCACTGTGCAACAGCCTTGTCAGATGTCCTGATAGTTTTTCTCAAGCTAAATAACTCAGTCTTTCAATCTTCCCTGTTAGACAGTATTTCCTAGTGCTCTGTGCATTGTGCTCTGGAAGTCTCTCCAAATGATTCAGTTTCTGCTGAAGTACTGTATCCAAATCAAGACATGCAATTTTAATTAAACTTTACCAGGACAAGGTAGACAGTAAGGACTATTCCACTTGTCTTGCTGTTAAATTTTTGTTTATGCACTCTTGCATCTTATTAACCATCTTCATATCAGTTTGATGTTACTGCTCAGGTTCAGCTTGTAGATCCCTATGCCCTCTTGAACTGTTTTTAAGCCAATCAGCTGCTCATTCTTCTATTATGCAGCTGCTAATTCCTACTTATCATTAAAACTTCACACTTACTAAACAGCCACTATATGTTTTTCAGACTTTTCCTTCAATTTGTGAAAAACATTTTGATTTCTAGTTCTGTCTCCAAATGTGCGTGCAGTCTGTCTCTGCTTTGTGTCAGCAGCAAATTTAATAAGCATATTCTCTATTGTCTGAATTCCAGTATCCAGAACAACTATTGCAGAACCTCAGCTGATACATTCCAATACCCTTAAAGAAAAGGGTATAGGTAGTGCTTAGGGACATGGTTTAGTGGTGGACTTGGTAGTGCCAGTTGTTGGTTAGACTTGATGATTTTAAAGGTCCTTTCCAGCAGAAATGTTTCTATCATTCTCCGATTCTGGGTAGAGTTTCCTGATCCAAATTTTAATCCATGACAAGTAGTTTCATTCAGACTACATTATCTTAAAAACAAACAAACACACACAAACAACACTAACAAAGGCCTTTGTAAAGCAAAACCTGCCACTCCCATTTTTTTCTGTATGTACCAGAAAAAGCACATTTCAAGACTAGTGAACTAATCCCATTTTAAGAATGTTGGTCACTGCCATACTGCCATAGTTGTTTTTAGTTTATAAATATTTATAGCCATCTGTAATTACCTTCAGAAGACTCCTATGGATTTCCACAGAAAATATCTTTGCTATCTCCCAGAAACCTGTGCCTAGCTATTACTTCTGTTAGTCTTTTCTCTGGCACCTAATTCTAAGAAATCCCCCAGAAGTAACATCAGCTATTTAATTCCTGTGTCTATGGCTCCTCACAGAATGTCTACAAGTGGGCTAACATACATTCACTTCAACATTTCAGGCCTGTCTAAAAGAAATAAAGGCCAATCATATACAAGCAGCAGATTTCAAATAGAAAACAACTAAACGTCTTATAGAAAGAACGTGGTCAAATAATGAAAAATAATTGTACTTGAGAAGATCCGTTTGTTCTGCAGCATACCAAATTGTTCTTGAAAATTTTGTTGAGCTTAACTTGTACAATATTGCAGAGAAAGTCTCATGTTTCTTAAGAGGCAATACATGCAGAGGGGTGACCCACAATTTCATGTGTGACTTCTATTCTGCAGTAGGCTTCATGCAGTAGCTGGGAGTCAGTAACATCATGAGGCTTCATGCAAATATGAAGTCCTGGCTGCCCATTTCAGTTTAGATTCAGGGATTGTGTTTGAAACCTCAGGAGTAATTCACTTGTGGATCTGTTCTGGGGAATGATCTGCACTCTATCACTTCAGTAGACTGTTCATTTTTCAGAAGCACATTGAGACAGTCCAACAGAAAATTATGTTAAAGACATTCTGTGAGATCTTGTAATTTGTATACAAGTCTGGGGAAGAGCACTGAATCAAGAAAACTTAATTTTGACAGTCCTGATATATAGTCTATTTTGGTTAACCAAAAGGAACACATACATTTTCTACATTAGAGAAATTTCCATTATTTTTCTCTCAGCCATGAAAATCGATTTTGATGTGATTACACTCAGAGGCTTCTTGATGTGCTTCTGACAGTACAAAATGGATAGAAACGGTGGGTGGTGTTGAATTGAGGATACTGTGGTTTGCTGAACTCTGTCACAAACCAAAAGTGCTAAGATTAAAGCACACACCCTTAATGTATTGAGCAAAGAAGTGAGCCTTAGGAAAAATGGTGATTACAACATTTTGATGTTGAAGATTGCAAAAGATTCTGAGCTTTCATCATCTCCTGTTCACTGTATTCACTGACATTTGTAGGACTAGAAAGAGATAACCAAAATTCAGCAGATAAAAGCAGACCTTAACAATAAACAATAGGGTAATACCTAAACATAGATGGACATATGTAAAAAGAATAGCCGTGGTCTTTGGAGCTGTACAAGTCTTACAGGCTTTCATTTTGTTCATGTTGATTACAATGGTCTAACATGGCTTCGTGGACATTTCTTCCCTTCCTGTGACCATTTTATTTCCATTTTTCCATATTCTAAATAAGTTGTCTTTTCTACATTAAATGTTTACTGTTAGCCTATTAGTAAGGCTAACAGTAAACTCTTATGCCTGGAGAATTTTAAATTCTTCAAAAATACTAATTCAGAATAATTAGAAAGTAAACAAATGAGCAATAGGTGAATGCCGTAAAGCTTGAAGTAGTTTCAAATTGCTTAGGTATTCAATTGTGATCATCTTCTGAAAAATGTTTCATTTCTGCAATACTGGAGCTTACCATCTAGCTATTCAGGCACAGTTGTTCCATGAAATTTTAATTATGTTTTCTTCTAGCATGACTAAGATTTTGTTGCTTCTCTACCAACTGTTGTAAACTTTAGTGCATATTTTGATATCAGATAAGTAAAATTAGAAGAAAAACAATGTTTTTGTAAATTTGTCAAAATATAAGTTGCTATCTCAGTTTTGCATAGGAACTGTGTATGACTGGCAGCTTTTATGTTATGTACTGGGACAAGGGAATTTGGAAAATTCATGAAGTATTGACTTTTTGCTGTAAAAGAAATATTATGATTACTGTTTGTCTTCAGTTATTCTTTCTGTTCTAAGTGACAACAAGTAGCCATAGGTATATAAAAAACATTTTTGGATATTAATTTCATATTTTAAAACCATTAAAATAGTTTATTCTTGCAAGGACTTTAAATATAAGAACAAGCTGGTTTGGAATTCATTCACTCTCAGTAGCACTCTAATGGAGTTAAATAAAGATGCAATCAATAGGGTTATATACATAATAAATCAAGTCCTATGGAAATGCTATAAAGTGTACACAATTAAATACCAGTTTATATCCATCTTAGTTGCTAACTACTTCAAAGAACTGAAAAGAGAATTATAGTCTGGATTAAGTTTGAAGCATGTGTGAAGCTTATAGCTCCCATTGACAACGAAGACTAGCACACTAATGAATACTTTTCTGACTCAAGACTTTAATCACTCTGAACTTCAATTTTCTCCATATAAATAATAGTTCTTCATCTCAGAATATTGTTGTGAAATACATCCTTTAATTTTGCAAAAAACGTTCAGATATAAAAGTTAAGGAAGTTAGTTGTGCACAGGCAAGTATTTCTGCCAATAGCAGTCATTTTTCCTTTGTATTTCTCTCAGTACTGAAACAGTTGTGTTTTGCTTTCTACCTTTCATTGCTTGCCTGCTCCAGTTCATAATTTTGCCATATATCATTTTTTCATGTTTTTCCATGAGCGAAATAAGCTTTTAAAAATAAGGTCCCGCTGTTTGTAACTCATCTAAATAAAGAGGTGATCAGTCCTTTTCATAACTCAGGCTAGGACATACAACATTTTTTCTATTGAATAATAGTATTTTCACTATAATAATTTTGATAAACTGTAGAGACTGCATCATCTCAAACAACTAGATGGCTTAAGAGAGCTGATATCCCACCTGCAGATGCTGAATGGCTAAGTGCAACTTGAGCAGTGGGACCAGGTGAACCTTGTGAGATTCAACAAATCCAAGGGCAGGATCTTGCGCTTGGGTTGTGGCAACCCCCACTATCAGTACAAGCCAGGGGACAAAAGGATAGAGCACAGCGCTGCTGAAAAGGACATGGAGGTACAGGTGGACAGCAAGCTGGACATGAGCTAGCAATGTACACAAAGATTCTAAAGTCCCCAGACTCAACCATCCAACTTAGGATGCATCAATAGAAATGTTGTCCAGAGAATTGGTGGATCCCCCATCTCTGGAGACATTCAAGGTCAGGCTGGATGTGACACTGAGCATTCTGATCTAGCTGTAAGTGTCCCTGTTCATTGTAGGGGAGTTTAACTAGGTAACTTTTAAAGATCCAACTCAATCATTTGTTAATACTGAAGTAATTAGTATTTTGGAGATTTGAAAAACTCTTTGGTGATAGGAAGATCATCTAACTTCATTACAGCTGTGTAAAGGTTAAGGTACGGTGTAAGGTTGCCATCTATATGATTTTGTTTTAATTGAGAGATAAACATCTTCAAAGACTGACACAACCCACCTACTCTACGCTTCTCTTCCACGATGGATGAACTATTGGAGGTATTTCTTGCTTTCCACTGACTGCAGAGGAAACCTAGACAGCTAGTTTGAACTAGATTACATGACAAGATTAAACCATTCTTCAAAAAGCTAGGATTAGAAGATGAATGGTACTTCTACACTCTTAAAAACAAACCCAGCTTTGAGTGCTTTGTTTCTGAATATGGAATTTTATTGCATTTGAAATTGTTATTCTCTCTACATTTTTACAGTGTGAATGATGGAAAAGTATTAGGCAGTAGTTAAATCTTAATAAAAAGTGCTTAACAAGCAAGAAGTATTTATATAGTATCCTATTAATCTAAATTAAACTCAGTTAAGTCCTTTTGGGATAGTTACATGGTATATTCTATCCTTAATATGTTCACATTTCTCCCTTTACTGTTCGACTGAAGAATATGTATGTATCAAGAGAAAATGATTTCCATGGGGTTTCATTTTTAAAACTGGACATTCAAATTTTACTATTAGGTCAAATCTTGAAGTCCTTGCTAAGTATTTTCTCAATTATCATGTTATCAAGATTTTCATAGACCACCTTTTACTCTTTAATGGTTTGATGTGCAGTTACTGTAAGTTTCACATCTAATTTTCCCAGTTTGCAAATGTATCTCTTAATATAAGGTTTTATTTGCAATGCAGTTTTGACTGCTTAGGGGTATTTTATTTTTGTTTTGTTTGCTCTCCACAGTTCTGTAGATATAAATATACTGGCTTACTGTTCAGTTTTTCCCTCCAGCTTCAAAATAACTATAATCCAGTGACTTCACATTTATTTTCCTTGAAAAATTCCTCGATCTATAGAGATTTACTCAACTAATCTGCAGGCAATTCTTCATCTTGGAAGATGGGATTTTGTATTGTAATATCTTAACATATCCTCTACTGATACGTTCTTTGTACCTATATCAGGTTGCACATCCTACAAAATGTGGTGAAAAGGTGGGGTTTAATGCATCCATAGTTCTTTTCCTTTCTGTGTATCTTCAGCTTTTACACAAGTCAGGGTTGACAATAAGGAGTAAGAAGAGAGAATGCTACTCCCTCAATTCTTATACCCAATTACAGCCTCCAGTTCTCTAGAGCTTTGCCTTGGTTACTGTTTTGTGAAGGACTGAGAGTTTGTGAAGCAGAAAGTGTTGAGCCCCCTTCTCAGATCTTTCCACTTTCCGTATATGCTCTCTCTACTTGTCTCACAGCACAGACTCTTGTTCTTTCATATTGTAATAGACGTGTTGTAATACTGTAATTAACATGACACTTCCTTTTTCTCCTCCATCATCTGTCTAGTGACCCTATAGCTGAGAAATGAAAAGAGGTTTTCTGTGGAAAAAAATGGTTTGATTTGATTCCTGTTATGTTTATATTTCTGACAGTGTGTTCAAGAGCTTTTCAGAGATATTCTCTGATTGGTTGTTTGG